>NW_024467587.1:171535-396168 GCF_000804445.1 Metarhizium album ARSEF 1941
GGGGGGGGGGGGGGGCCGTCGCGAAACCGGGGCTAAGTGGTGATATTTCCACGCCTCGGATGGGATGAAGTATGACAAGGTTTGGTTTGATACTAGCTGGGCGTTTATTGCATTTGTACAGTAGACTTAGGTACATGGATCTGAAAATGGAGAACAGTGCCACCATCTAGCCGTGTCGTGCGTGCCATTGATGGGGAGGGCGACAACTAGAGCGCCTTGTATGTACGCATCACCTGCCTCTGCCATGACGGCCCGCCGATGCTGCAGGGGAAAATTCGTCGTCATTGTGTTTCCGCCAAGCACTACACCTTGCGGTCTCCATTATCACCTAGTCGAACCAACATGCATGGGAAATGCCCGCCCGTGGCTACCCGCAGCTCCAAGCGAGTCTCTTTGGCGCCGCTCTCTACGACCCAACAACCAAATGATACTGTCCGTTTCTCGCAATTCCATGCGAGGAGAAGAAGGCCAATGCTATGCGCGGCAAAGTGACCAATCCGCAGCCGTCGCGGTCGCCCACAGGTAAGTGCAGCAGGCGCCCCTTGATGCGCTTGCATGTTGACAATGCCAGCAGGGGCCTGCGAGTGAGCAGCCAGTAGCAAGAAACGGTCAGATGTGCCGTGCAGAAGGGAAAAAAAAAAGGCCGGCAGTGATGAAACGAGACACTCGGCATCCCTTCGCTCGCCCGGGATTATCGGCTATGTTGAATGTCCCGGCGCGGCTGCATGATGCGCAGTGAATGGAGTCGTGGCCTGAGAGGCGAGAATGGCAGAGCCGACCTGGACAGATGTCCGGGCAGTAAGTAAGAGCAATCTGGTGCGCGTTACGCCGTTGCCAAACGCCTGCTTTGCGAACCTCGTCGTCCCTTCGAGACGACATGGGAGGACCGACATTCACGGCCAGCTCGCGCACGTACCAACTACGAAGCCAGGCTGTGACGGGCCACGGCGTCGTCAACATACTCGATTTCCGGGCGGTTCGTCCCGGCAGCGTGGCTCGCTCAACGGGCGACAGCAGACTGCAGCAGGGAGGGGGGGCACACACAGCTCGGGTGTTGGGTGTTGCTGCATCGTCTCATTGTCTGTCGTGTGCCCCTGGAGAATTGGCCTCTCGTCGCCATCCCCGCCAACCCTCTCCGTACCATCCGACACCGAGCCACTCACCGATGGGGGCGTCCGGAGAACAACAGGCCGACTTGGGCGACTCCTGTCGAGCAGGACGTGTTCCCTCCCTGACCATCTTGGCGGACAGACACCCGTCCTTGCCCGGCGTAAAGGCCGTGGTTTCTCTATCGGTGACACAGCTTTTCTTTTCTCCTCTTCTTCCCACCATCAAGCGGTGGTGCAGCAGACTTTTCGTCTGCGTCAGGCTGGAACCGGGCGTCTCGGCCAAGGCTCGTCCGATTTCTCGGGGGCAATAGAGTGAAACAGTAGCCAGTCCGTCGTCGTAAATCCGCCTATTGATATGGTATGCGTCTGGTCGAAATATGAGGCTGGTGCGAGGACCCATGCGCAGTCGTGTCCCTGGTGTACCTGTCATTGATTCCTCGTACCCGGGTGTGTTGGTGTATTTGTTCAACGGCTGTTCCTGTTCAAGTAGCCCGTATTTGCGACTTTGTACATACGCTCGAGCCTGAGCCTGATACTCTCCGGTATATTCTGCGCGGGGGGCCATGTCAAACGTCCTTCGTATGCAGGGCTTTTGGCATAAGACATCAGAGCCGGGGGCGGAAACGCCTGCGAGTGAGCGCCATGTGATGTGAACGACAAATGTCTGGCGCTCAAAGGCACATAATCATCAAATCCCCTCTCTGAACGAGGTGTATCCAGAGACTTCGCCGCCCGAAATTTGCTGAAGCAACATGCCGACAAATTCGGACTCGGATGGGAGATTTTGGACAAAGTACATGAACAGCATTGAGGGGACCACCATTGTCTGGGTTTCCTTCTCAAATGACCCTTTGGCCCGTGTCTGACCTATGTGGCGGGAATCGTCTCTAATATCGATCGCAATGCCAACTACTTGAGTAGCTTGCGACAAAGAAACAGCCGAGAGTGGTCGGAAGTCGCTTTGGGCCTTTGGATAAGAGCGAAGAGCAATGAACCTGGCCGACTCATGAGTAAAGGAAGAGGACTGCTGGGGAGTTGGCATAGTAAGACATGTGCCTCCGTTTCTTGGAAGTCTTTGGCGCAACACAAATACGCAAAAGTAATCCACGTACGAAGTAGACTTCTGTGACAGAAGATGCTACAGAATGATTCGCATACCTGCGTGCACTGCCTGCCCGCACCAGCTCTCCATCATCACCGCTTGGCGGCCGACTGTCTCGAGAATTTCCCCGTATCAGGTAGCTTGAGACTTCGAGTTGCCGATGGGCACCTTCTCTCAAAGATCAAAGCTGCAGAAAACAACGCGGTCGCGCATAGTTTCCATCAAAGCTGACCGTCAACTAGACCATCCGAAGGTTCTCCTCCTGGATCAACATATTGGACCTGGCCGAACAGGGTTCGGGCTTGAAATGTGCCGCAAAGTTCCCAGTCTGATACCCAGGACAGGCTCCGACTCCACGCGAGCCTGTAGTGGTACGGCCATGCAGTCCTCGGCCCGTGCCCGGCTGGCCTCCTGCAAGGTTTTCAACAGCCGGTCTCCTTTGAGGCTGTGCAGCACGCATTGGCGCATACATGACGTTATCAGTCGAATGGCGTTCTTGTGCTCTGGCGCTGTGCTAGGCCAAGGTGCATGGCTGGTCCTGTAGGGGACCAATACTAATTCCAGAGAATAATCTTCCCATCCTGCGGCTTTGTTCTAGCTCTCCTCTTGAGATTTGAACGAATGGAGATATTAATAAATCAAGACGTCCAGACTGGATCGTGAGGGTCGCCGAGGACGTGTGCCGCAACTGGTGGTTTTGTAAATCTGGGCATCTTACACTGCATGGCCTGGCCTGGCTGTATGTTTGCCAAATCATTCTCAACCCAACCTGCGCAAATTAGTGGGTACGAGACCGGCCGACTTTGGCATTCATGGGCCATGTGTTGCAGAATATTGGCTTCTCAGTACATTCCGTGCCGTGACTAAGCCCGAGTGGTACGCACTTGGCTACTTGTGTTGACAGTCGAAGTATAGTAACATGGCCAACGTACCAGGTCTGGCAGAAGAGTAGGAATACCGGCATGTTATCAGTTATCCGGCGTTTTAAAACAACTCCAAGAGGGCCGGGTTGACGTGTCTCGGCAAGATCTTTTGTTGTGGACGTTATCAGCGCAGCCACCAAACCGCCACTTGAGCGGCGTAAGGAAAATTATGGTGGTAGCATCTTTGCAGCTTTGTCTCGTTCATCTGCAGCTGGTGCAGTCCAGTCCCGAACAAATGGGAACGAATCACATGGTGTAATAAGGATGCGGAGAGTATGTTGGTGTGCAACTTGTGCGTCCCGACGTCAACCAAGATGTGAAGGCGAGGCCGGGCATGGCTCGGCGGGGAATGATGCGTCAAGACGGATGTCACTGCTGGAGTCGAATTGATGTGTCTCCCCTTCTTCGGTGCAACTTGGCGGTAGTTAGTCGTTCGCTAGAGAGGGATCTGGTCGTCTGCAGGGCGTGCATAATGGTCAAATTTCGGGCCGTTTCATGGTCGCTGTGACGGGCGTCAAACAGATGAGAGTTTGCGTTGATCGGCACACATGCCAGCGCCGAACTGCCAGCAAGTCGTGACCAAAACCTGACCTGCACAACCAATTCCGGGACCATCCTACCCAACGATGCACACCATGTGGAGGGGTGTCATGGAAACTCAGCGTCATATAGCTGACGGCGGATCATTCTGGACCTGGATCCTGGTGCCTTCAGCCACACATAAGATCGCTGTTCTGGCCGGGTCGGGTTATCCGTATAGTGTTGCATTGCTAGTCGCAGGCGCGCCGCTGCATGTCGATTAGGCTATGAGAATCTGAAAACGACGGTGACGGATTGGATTGGAAGGACATCGGTCATGTTTGGGCTTAGAAGATGGTCAGCGCAGGACGAGTGAGAAGTCGGCAGAAAATTGACCGACAAGACTCCTGACCCAGAGATGAGTGGGCTATGCATTTCCTCCTGGATATGTAAGGGTAGTCGTGTAACGCATCCAAGTCAATCGTCGTCAGTACAACACTGGTGACACTGAATATGTAACCTTCTCACAACCATGCCGCACATGTGGACAACATTTTGCAGTGTGTCCTGCCATCTCACCCTTCACTTACTCCGTAGAGGGTTGCATTGTGTTCTCCTATCAACATCCATAAAAAGCAACGGTAACTATATGCTTCTGCTGTGGAACTAGATGTCAGTACGAGGGTCTTGCCGCGCGCCATCGTGTAACACGGGGGTGGCGGATCACAGACCAGGACTAACGTCAGCACGTACCCTATTCCATACGTCCCTCTGGGACCATTGCCCCTTGAGCCTTGACCGGGGGGATCACAATGAACAACATTGGTGATACTGATGATGACGACGAGGATACAGCCAACCATTGCAACCATCATCAGTGCCACTGGGGGATGTTCTGCTAGTCAACGAAAATTGGCCGACAATCTGAGCCAGGGACGACGTTCGGTTCCAAAGGCCTCTGCGCCATGGGCAACACGCGGCATAATTGGTGCTGACCGACATCAAATCCTGATGCATAAAGTCTCCTCGCATGCAAGGTCTTGGGTGCAAGCTGAAGGGGGTGTAGAATGAGCGGTATTGTCTGAATGGGTCTTTGCCGCTTCAAGTTCACAATGATGTACTGCTTGCCAAGCGATAGACCATTGCATCGGTACAAATTCGGCCGCGTCCGGCGCATCTTGGATTTGGATCTCCCATCAAAGAGAGTCTTTTGTCCACCGAAGCCATTTTTGCGCAATCGTCACTCCGGTTTCTTGAGCACGTAATCCTTGGTCTATTTGCTCTCGGATTCGCATCTCGTCTCGCAGCGAAAACTGTGGACTCGTAGCACCGCAACAGCAAAGTGTGTACAAATGGCCCTCCTGCCACGGGATCAACTCCAATCGTGACAAATGCGTGAAAGTTTGGCATATATAGCTGCTGGCGTCGTCTTATTCAAGGATCCGCCAAGTGGCTTAGTGGACACTGGAGACGCGGCTTAGTTAGTAACCGTTCCCGCGAGGCGCACAATGAACCAATCCTTTGGGCTGATGCCGATGTCAGCGACAATTGACGAGACCTTCCGTGGGCCTGGCCTGCCGCGGCCTAACATGGCACGGATGGTATTGATCGGCAGGCAGGTGGCCCGGGCTCTCCCAAGCCATTCGCGTCAGTGATTGTCGCCGCACTGCTCCGTACAGAGGCGTACAATGAGAGGCCGCGACAGCATCAGCCCAAGGATATTCCCCCCCCTTCTTCAGGACCAGAGGTGTAGATACTTGGGCGTCCAGCGCATCTCAAGGCTGTTAAGAGAGCACCCATATACGCCAGTACCAGCGTCCGCGTCATGTATTGCTGCTTGGTGGCGTCCATAAACAGTGTACGATGGTGTCCGGTGGTATCGAAGCCGCTCATACGACGGAGTGGCGCACATAGTGTGATGCAACCAAAGAGCCATGTTTTGTTCTGTACCATGTCAGCCGTGGCCGGACTCCATGGCCCGAGTTTACGACCCGGAGCCCTAGCCAAGCAAGTCAGCAACTCCATTGCGCAGCATATGAGATTGCGACGGGCCATTTGGAATGCCCCGGAGAAGACTTGAGACTGGCACGACAGCCTTAAGCACCAAAAGTTTTGCAGGTGTGCAGAACCTAGCGTTAAATTGCGAAGCGCATTCTGGAAAAAGGATCGATGTGGATGCAGGAAACATGAAGTTGGACTGGATGGCAAAGAAAGGGCGGCAGTTGAAGGGCCCAGGCATGATGCATCATGGTTCCCGAGTCAGGACCTGGCAGGAGCCACCTATCGTAAGTTCATATCAGCGCCGGCTGGAAAGGCCAAGTCGACTCCGCAAGTCTCGTACTTAGTGTCAGTAAAACGAACTCACTGCCTAAGTACGACACACTATCCGCCCGTCGCTTTTGATACATTCTGCAAACTGACGTTGGAAGCTCGCGTTCTTGCATGGATCTGGGGTGTACTCCGTATGCGAACCAAGCTTGGACCCCCCCTCATCCCTTATGTCGTTGATAATCTCTTGGGGGCTGCAACAACTACTTTACATCGCCACTCGACCATGGCGCCAAGCTGTTGTGTCATTATACAAAGAGGGATGCATCACGTTCTGCGCTCTCGGTATGCTTCCGATGCACGACACCTCAAGTAGAAGCCCAGAGATGAGCCAAGCATGTAGTTACCAGAATGACACACTCAGGCCAAGTTTGTGTTTGTGCCCTGCTACCACTCACTTACTAGTCTCTGGTAAAGCTCTCATGTGCTTGCAAGCAACCGAAAACGTCGGCATCGCAGAAAAAGGAATTTTGAAAGCGCCAGACATCTGCAGGCAGGGGAGTGAGTGAGTGATGGTGATGGCGAGGGGCAGCAAGCCACGGGGTAGCTGTGGGCCGGTTGGTGCCTTGCACAGACAGTGCGGCAAGGCGACAGGCGACAAGAACATGAGCAGGAGCAGGCGGGGGGGCGGGAAGGCGGGCAAGCGAGGGTGGCTTGCTTTCTTCTTCTCCAACCAACTCCCGTGCAGAAGATGGCCCCAGACCAACCACGTCAACGAAGCGACGCGGAGCACAGAGGTTGGTTGATCCCCCTTGCGACAGACATCGGCTCCAACGAGCGCCCGGCCGGAGAAGAAACGGATTTCAGGAGCGAGAGGACGCACCAGACGGGAGGGAACCCAGCTGCATACGGAATACAGACGCGTACACTGTGCGCGAATGGAGCCGGCCTGTGTGAGTGAGGGGCGTTTGCCGTTGAGAGCTACATGACGTCGCATATTACGCAGGCCATACGGAGTAGACAAGCGCATATACGCAGACAAGCGTTTATTGTAAAGCAAGATTAGCAGTCTGTTGGTTGAAAGTAGTGTCCACTTCCACGTGCGCTTGGGAAGCTTAGGCTATGACTGAGTTCCCATGTTTAGCCTGCCGAAACTAGACTCGAAGGTAGTTCGGTGGGCATCGAGGGCTTGCCTGAGCGCCTAGTTAGGTAAGCAATGGCTGGGCGACTGGGACTTATTCGGGTTGGTTATGGGCGGGATTCATCTCGTTCAGCTTGGATTTCTCCCAGAACTTGCAACATACTTCATACTTGGGACTTTGCGTTAAATCATTGACTTTTCTAACGGGAGCCTTGTCGTGTATCGTTGCACCTTAAATGTAGCCCGCCGCATCTGGCGTTGTTATTGGGTTGTTGGACTCGCTAGCTCGCTTGTTCACCGGCTTGGTGGACGCACACCAGTCATAGTCATAGTCGTGGATTGAAACCGACAGCGCAACGTCGTCGCCCGGCACGGGATTATCAAGCGCCCCACGCTCCAAGGCCATCCGTACCCAAGGCCCGCCGCCACTGACGACCACACCAAGCGTGGCGTTCTCATCTTGTTCATGTCATGTCATGCGAGTCCAATGTCCAACGGCGCACCCAATCCCCGTGGGGCAAGCCCTCGACTTCTAGACTTGCATGTTGGCTGACTTCCAAGCCCGCAGGCCACCAGGGGCAAATTCTCCCAAGGAGCGGTTCGTTGCTGCTTGAATAGTTGAATTGGAAACTTGCTGCACACAAGTCTCCTGTCCATCCACCTGCATGAAGTAGGCGAGCTCGTCGACAAGCAGCGCCAGCAGCCAAGCGCAAGCGCAAGTGCAGGCGCAACCTGGGAAGTGCCAACGGCAAGAGCAAGCGCACGAGAAGAAGGCACGAGCACGAGAAGGGGAACGAGCAAGTGCCAACAAGCGCAAGTCCAGCAGCGGTGCAGCGGGTGAGTGGGCAGGACCGGCAAGACCAACGTCAGCGCCGGGGCTCTTCAGCAGCGTTGCGCCTTCCACAGTTGGCGCCAGCCGCCGGCTGCCACGGCCCAGTGCCTGCCAAGTGAAGAAGGGGCCACCCACTGGCCTGGGCAGGTCAACATATCGAACGGTGCGCTGCACCACGACGGGCCACTTGAGCATATCAAGTGGGCTGCCCTCACACCAAAAACCCCCAAACCCGGGGAACACAAGAGGCCCACGGGTCGGGACTCTCCCCGAGCAGGATCCTGACGCTCCGGAACTCCGCAAGTACCTGTGCGGCTCGGTCTGGTTCTTCCTTCCCTCCCAGCTCAGGTGCAGTTTATGTTTGGCCTCGAGGCAAACCGCTTGGCCCTGTCCTCAGCTCACCACGCACGCTTGGAGCGCGCGCACATCTGCATCACTTCGCAAAACACGCACGCCTCTGCGAGGGCACAGACTACCGTCCCAACGTCGTCGCCCGCCGGTTTCTACATGATATCCCACGTGTCCTTCTGCTGGCCACCAACCCTGGCCATCTACGGCCTCGTTAGGCGTATGCCTCTATTCAATCTATAAATATTCTCTCCTCCCCCCCTGACGCCGTTCGACGAGCCCTCGTTGTCCCTCTCGGTCCTGCCTGTCTGTTCCGCTCCTTGGCTAGGTGCTTGCGAAATCTCTCTGGATATCAACTGCCAACCCTGGCAGACTAATCAAGCCTTGCTTTGTATCAATTCCGCCTCTTCTGCCTGAACAACTGTCCTTGGGCCGTTCTTTCGACGGTATCTTGAACTCTCTGGAATACCTCGCCTCGCACCCCTGACTTCAGTTTCTTCAAGGCACGCCAGAACGAGGTAAGCCTCGTCATACAGCAGTTAGACGGAGGAAAACTAACCAGGCCGTCTCGTCAGCCAAAAAAGTCGCTGTTTTATCGCTTCAACTCACACCAGGACTTACAGACTTCTGCTCATACTCCGCCATTCTTGCCGCACAAGCCGCTTACCTTCTTCATATCCGCGAATTTAGCCGGCCACTCGTCTATTGACTTGGCTTCGGTTTCCCCATTGGAGCCGAGGCATTGCTACACAAGTAGGTGCTTCTCTACTTGTCCCTACTCCAATGTTTACGTACAGTCTCCTACATTCGCTTCTCCTGAACTATGCCCATGCCCCGATTCATGTCAACTTGTCCTCTTATGGCCATTTCTATTTTTATTTTCCCCCTTCCCACTGAAGCTCAGTACTTGGCTACTGCTGCTGCTGCTGCTGCCAGAGACTCTCTGGCCGAGCCGGACTTCCGGGATTCCCACCGCTTGGCTTTGCACTTTACGTCCTGCGGGCGCTACTGCAGAGCCCATTTCCCCCTGCATCATCTGTCACCATTTGCCTTTCCCTTCTCCTTGTCTGTCGCATGAAGAAGTACTAAACTAGAGGTAGAGTGCCTCTGGAGAAGTTTGTTTCTTTTTTTGTTTCTTTTTCACATACATGGTTCTCTGTCTTTCGGCTTGAAGCCATCGCTAACATGAGGGGTATAGTTCCTACTATTGGACAACTTGTGAGACCACGAAACCAAGTTATCAAGAACGCTCCACCGCCAACTAGTTTCACCGTCAAACCGAACCTCAAGGTTCTAGCCAAAATCAAACGTCTCAGTGCGTCACGCCGAACCTTCACGTGATCTCTGTGGCCAACTCGAGCAACGCGGCTAGGATGTCCCAAAATTCGAATTCGTATGCCTCCTTCGAAGCTCTTTATGCTATTTCGCTGAAGCAATGATGACTAACAAGACCTCGCCAGAGCCGCTCCCATTCACGGGACAGTTGAGAAATATGGCCGATTCTATGGATTATGGCGATATGAAAAATATCTACTTCCGATCGATGCGGTATGCCCTTGCTGTCTCATGCTCTTATTTTCGCTCTTGGTTGAGCCCTAACTCGATGGCACAGGAAGAGCTTGATAGGCTGGATATGTCTCACAAATTCTTTACAGTTGCACGGAACTATGCGCTCTATTCGCCCCGGCTGACTGATCAGCGACCGCTTCGAGTTCTGGATCTTGGCACTGGAACTGGTATCTGGGCCATCAGTTTTGCGGAAGCGTAGGTTGGCTGTCTCTCTTTTGGTTTTTCACGTTCTGACTGCATAACAGACATCGGCATCAGCCCGAGATCCAGGCTGTGGACCTTCATTTAATTCAGCCGGCTAGGTACGCTCCAGCCCTTATTCTCTCTCGCAGTCCCATAGCTAATCCGGAAAAGAATTCCTCGTGGAATGACAACAATACAATTTGACATTGAAGATGAAAATTGGGACGTCTTGATGACAAATTGCGATATAGTGTATCTTCGCGCGCTCTACGGAAGCATCCACCCCAGCTCGTGGCCGTCTATTTACCGCAATATATTCAAGTAAGTGAAACAAAGCCATCTTGCCACATCCTATCCTTTCGCTCCCTGCTCAGTAGCACTCACAATGTTGCAGCCACCTGCTCCCTAGATCGGGATACGTCGAGCACGTTGAGATAGACTGGGTAGCCCGTTGGGAGGGAAACGATATTCCACGGCAATCTGCTGTTAATGAGTGGTCAGACCTGCTTTTGAGGTCTTTGGAGAGGTTTGACCGCGATGCTAGAATCGATTCGGCTGCGATTCGACGGACAATCGAGGGTGCTGGATTTGTCGATTTCGAGGAAGTGACAATACCATGTTACATGACCCCCTGGATGGAGAACGAGCAGGCGCAAGATACTGCCAGGTGGTTCAACGTTAGCTTCTGTCAGGGATTGGTGGCCATGAGTCTGAGGCCTATGATCGAAGGCCTGGGCAAGGAGGATCGTTTTGTCCATGACCTTTGCAGGAGAGTCCACGAGGAAGTTTGCCAGCTGCGCCATCATGTATACTTTACTATGTAAGTCATCCGTTGGTGCACTGATAGGCGAGCCGGTACGAGATGATACTAATCAACATTGGTTGGGGCTAGGCATGTTTGGTGTGCACGCAAGCCATGACAGGGCCTCGCACGACCAAACATTGCCTATGCGAAGTTTTTGGAGGCTATGTAGGGGCGGTTGTAAATGAGCGAGGGAGGGGGGGCTGCACGAGGCAGCGATTCATTGGCCGAGATGCCACACAACGGAACACAAAAATGGCATGAAGTTCAGCAATCACAGTTACAGGTACTTGGTCGATCTGCCAAGGAATTAAAAGTCCAAGGCTCTGTATGGCTTGAAAATATCCATGGCGGGCCATGTTCTATACCATATCGTCGTTGTTATCAGTAGGTAGGGGTGAAGTCTTGACCAAGCAAACAGATGCATATTCCCGTGCAGCGGGTGATGGACAGCAGCATGTGACGCACGTGATGTCTTTTCCCCCTTTGTTTTCTGGTTTATCAGATTGTTGCATTGCCCTCATTGCGCGTTTACCACTACATGGCCACCAGCAGGCGGGAACGGGAACGGGAACGGGCCAGAAAAGGGCTGCCCAGGAGCGCGGGCGTACTCGGTACAGTGTGCAATTGGCCTCGGTCGGTCCATGACGGGTGCGGAAGAAGCCTCGCATGGCTCGCCGACATTTCACCTGGCCCCTCAGCGTTGGAACGGCCACCAGCTGCGTGGAATGCAGGGCAGGCACCAAGCAAGCGACAGAGGGCACGGCGGGCGCCGCGGCGCTGGCTTCCCGTTTTGTTCCTTTTCCCTTGTTTTGATTTTCTAGCCCGGGATTTAGAGTGCTCTCTGCGGGCGAGCAGGTTCCAGGGCTGGCGCGGCGAGCAGTGAGCAGTGAGCAGTGAGCAGTGAGCACTGCGCACCGAGCACAAGGGGCCAGGGGGGCAGGGTGGGAATGGAATCCGGGCCTAGACCTGGTCTGTCTGGATGACGCAGGACTGTGACGGTGACGGTGACGGTGACGGCAGGGTTGCTGCATGGTTGCACGCGTTGGGGCGGAGTCCCGGTCCTGGTCCTGGCCCTGGTCCCGGTCCCGGTTCCCGGGAGGAATCACGGCGGCAAGACGTCGGTGGCTGAGGGATCGGGGGAGCGGGAGTATTTGCCAGTATTTGCACCGGTGGAGTGAACAGGCTGAGACTGAGACTGAGACTGAGACTGACAGACTTTGGTCGGTGTGCTTTGTACGCACGCGCTGGCGGTTGGCCACGCCTGCGAGGCAGAAAGAGGCGCCTCCGCGACCCGTGCCGAGGGAGGGAGGCATGGCAGCGGCGTCGTCGGCGTCGTCTCGAGAGACGCCGAGGCGTGACGGGGCAATTCTTTGATTTTGCGTGACGGGCGGTTCTCCCGTCTTTCCCGGCGGGTTCGCGGCGTCGGTCGGCCGGCCGGTGCCGTTGGTACCGCGACTTTCGGGGGCGTCGAGCAAGGACCGGCCGGGCAGAGAGAGGCCCGAGTAACGTCGACACCGGCGCGGCTACGTGGCGTGGCGTGGCGTGGCTCCACTGTCTGTCTGGTTCTGGTCTAGTCTCGTCCAGTCCAGCCGAGTCACTCGAGGCGATTGACGGATGAGCGGATGGATGCCTGACCGACGACGGTCCATCTACTCTGCATGGAAGTAGCAAGTCCGGGAAAACATCAAGTCGCAGCAGTGCTGGAGGCGCCACGCAGATTATATCAGTCCCCGTTGATTGGCACGCCCGACGGCCACCCGCCGCGGCAGTGGTCATGCGTCTGATGTACAATAGATGTAACGGAAGCCAGAATAAATAAAAGGAAAAAGAAAAAGAAAAGTCTCAACCACATGATGCTTCTTGTCCCAGCGGCCTGGGCGGCAGACGCGCGCAAACTATTCGTCTAAAACGACGCAGCCTCCGCCACCAAAGTCCTCTTGCGTCTATTTTGCTCCTTGCTGCCCTGGTTGACGTCTATCCCGGCCCCCCTTTTTCTCTTCTTCTTCTTTTCAACTTTCGTCTTCCCGGCGCTCATGCCCGCCGGGTCGCTGCCGAGCTTCTGCTTCCCCCTGGCCACGTGCCGGAGAGGAAAAGGGTGTCGGATGTCCGTCTGCCCGCTGCTGCCGAGAGGACCCGGCGCTCAGTGGTGCGGGGCCGTCTGGCCGCGGTATCCGACAATCTTGAAGCGGCCCAGCATCTCGCCGACGGTGAAGAAGCCGAGGCACTCGGCGGCCACGACGCCGGCGGCAGCGAGCTGCGCGGTGCTGAGACTGCGCGCCTGCTGGAGCATGTTCTGGGGCGACGGGAAGAGCGTGCCTCGCCGCAGCGACCGCCACAGCGTCTGGTAGGTGTTTTGGAAGGTGGCGAGGGAGCTGGTCCGCATCTCTCGTCAGCCGCTTGCTTGCTTCACGCTCCAATCGGCCTTGCTGGGCGAAAAGGGCAACGGGGGGGGGACGCGTGGCTACGTACGGGGGGCTCATCTTCTGGCCCTGGAAGACCAGCTTGGCGACCTCGGCGCCGACCTTGGAGTAGTAGACCACAAAGGGGGTTTGGCCTGGCAGAGACCGTTAGCGTCGAGGCGAAACACACGAGCGTCGTCGGTGACGTGGCCACTTGGCAGGAGAGCAGGAGACGGATGCGCCGCGGCGGCCAACACACTCACGCTCGACGAGGGCAACCAGACGGCCGGTCCGGCCGCCAATCTTGCCCAGGGCATTGCCGACGCCTCTGGCGGCGCCGGCAATGGCAGGACCGGCGGCGCTGGTGACGCGCGACAGACCCTGCTGGGCCTTGGAGGCCGTGCCCCTGGCGGCCTCGGCGGCCTTGCTACTGGCAGCGGTGCTCTCGAGGCGGCGAGACGCCATCCGCAGAGCCGGCGAGCGCATCACGGGGCGGGCAAGCGACGTGGCCATTGTGTCGGTTTGCGGCACGGTCGGGAGGGACGGGGGGACGAAGCGGCCGGGAGGACGAGACGGTTCTGCCCGCGGGGTCGGGGGTGACACGGCGAGATGCCTTGCGGTGCGGATCGGTGCGCTGCGTGAGCAATTGGCGGCGGCTTGGGGCGCTCGTCGTCGGCTGCTTCTGGCTGAGGGAGAGGGAAAAAAAAAGGCTCGGGAGAATTCGTGAGGCGGTTTGCTGAGCTGAGCCGACTGGATTGGATCACATGGTTGGTTGGTTGGCCGCGTGGCGCTAGGCTGTTTTTGGATGCGCCCTGGCCGGGTGGCCGTGGGTGAGTTGGTGAGAGGCGACGGCCTATTCATGTGCAGCTTTATGCGTGCTCATTTTCACAAATCACAACTAATTATAAGTGGCAATATAACGTAATGCACAGAATACACTATAGGTAATACACATGTCAAAAGCGCTTGGAAACGCATCTAGAACGGTTGTGCGGCGGCGGCGGCGGCGGCACGCGCACGCACAAGGACTACGCTGCAGCCTCTCGTTGATGCTGTGAATGTCTGTCAGATTGGGGGTTCACGACGAGAGTGCCGTTGTCCGTTCTGCGCCGACCTTGTTCAGGCGGGCGGTAATTTGCTTCAGCTCGTCGTCGGTGATGATGTTGAGCCTCTGCCGACCGCGGGCAAACGTGATTGAGCCCGGGATGTCGGCGTGGCACGGGACCTCGTCGAAGGAGGGGGACTCGTTGAGCTGCACCATCACGTCGTCGAGGCCGCCTGCAGGAGACCAGTTAGCATGGCCTGCGTCTTTTATCGTGACTCGTGAGGCGGAGTTGGGCTGGCGGGCGCACTGCTAATCGCCTGCCCCAGAGAAAGACAAACGTAGACGCAAACGCGGAAGCCATCGTGGACAAAAGGCACAAGAGACTATGCGGTGATGACCATGGCTCTTGGCCGGTCAGACGGCTCTGCATCTGCATCTGAAAAGTCCGTGTGTAGACGCGAACAATGGTGACGGGCAAGGCAACGAGATTGGAGACCTGGAGTGGAGGGGCATCAAGTTGATAGTGGGGCCGCCGATGTCGGGCCGGGACCCAGGCGAGCGAGACGAGACACCAACGCCATCTCCCTCCCAACACGAGGGTGAGCAATCTATTAAGGCTTTGATCTAACGAGTAGAGCCATAGTCTGATAAAACAAGTCATCTAGTCAAAACTCTGAATCTGTACCTTGATGGCCCCGCTCCTGGGGTCTGCAGACGTCTCAAAGGCCTTCACAGCATCTTCCAGGGCGAACCTGTGCGTCACCAACCTGGACAAGTCAATGACACCGCTCTCCACCAGGCGTATGGCTCGGGGCCAAGTGTTGCTGTACCGATACTGCAGCTGAATGTCGACTTCACGCACGCTGGCGCGCATGAATGGAATGTTTATCTCGTTCTTTCCGACACCAATGATGAACACCTTGCCGCCAAACTTGGTCGCCCAGATGGCCGCACTGATGCTGCTTTCGACCCCGGTGCACTCCATGGTCAGGGCGGGCTCGACACCAGCAAAGGCCTTGACTATGGCCTTTGCTGTGTCCTCGGGGGAGCCTGGTTCGATCTTGTGCGTCACCGCGCGGGGGCAGAGCTCTTTGGCAAAAGCGAGCCTGCTTTCTGATATGTCTGTGATGACGAGCGGGCTGGCGCCGCCAGCGGCGCAGCACAGCAAGGTAACGAGGCCAATGGGGCCGGCGCCGCAGACCAGGACGGCGTCTCCAAGCTGCATCTTGGCCCGTTGCATGCCGGCGAGGGCGACACTGAGAGGCTCGAGAAGTGAGCCGTTCTCATACGACATGTGGCCAATCTGGTGGCACCAGACAGCTGGGTGGTTGACGTATCGGCGTAAAAGACCCGGCACGGGAGGAGTGGACAAGAACGCGACCTTCTCGCAGCCGTTGTAATGTCCTGTCAAGCAGGGCTCGCAGGATTTGCAGACGATGTTGGGCTCAACCGCCACGCGGTCCCCAACTTTCAAGCTTGTGACGGAGGGGTGGACTGCGATGACATCGCCAGCGGATTCGTGGCCCAGGATGTGGTTTCCCTCCACGACCATGGGGCCGATGGAGCCGGCATGCCAAAAATGAACATCGGAGCTAGTAAGTTGGTTTCCAGTTCGTCAGGTCTCACTTCCCGGGCAAGACGACAAGCGAGGCGTGAGCAAATGTAAAACTCACCCGCATATACCGGTACTCCGAATGGCCACAGTCACCTCGCCGGGTTTCAAATCCGCGCGAGCAGAGACACTCTCAGCTGTGGGCTGAGCCTCGCCAATCCACAAGTCATGCTTTGGGTTCGTATAAACACCGATATTCGGCTTCAGAGAAGGACGGGTGCCATCTCGGCCGGCACTGACGGCTGCGGAGGCCATTTCAAATAGCAAAGTCGAATATTCGACGGGGTGGCGTTGAAACAAGAGTTGGCGTCTGCTGTTCGCTCGCGTGAATCGAGGATGCGGGATGTGACTGTCTCTTATATTCCTCTGGACCGCGCTCGCTTTGCCGGCGGGAGAGGAACGCCGCAAAGACTGCCCTTGGTGTAGAGCAACAGATCCGAGGAGGCTTAGTGGCGAGGTCCTGCCTGCGTTGATGCCAGAGGCCCGGGCAGGCGGCCGGCGACTTCCCCGCTCCAGGTTGAAGTGGCCATGGTGGATTCCTCGGGGAAGGCGCAACCCACGAGCTTGCTAGCAGCTGCCTCGTGTTCGTGCTCGATAGGACCTCGAGCCAGCAAGCCGACTGCGCCGGCGTTTCCAACTCCCGCACCAATCACAGCCTCGCCTCGACTCGAACCAGAGAATCACTTCATTCGTCATGTCTTGACCGGTTGCAAGGCGCGCGCCCGACCCGGCCATCACGAGACTCCTTTTCCCGCCGCCTGCGGAGGAAACCACGCCGAACATCGCAGTCGGAAGTCAGGTCGTCATGGACTCGTGGACGTGCCGGCAGTCCAGAACATGTTGTGCAACCAAGCCACGGCGGGCTTGACACATCCCGTCGCTGGACCCCCGTCCTCTGCCGTCGCTTGAAATCAGCCATCTGCAGGACCGGCGACGGGGAGCCGCCAGGAGATTGTTCCGGAAAAGAAGAAGGCGACTGACTAGTCAGTCGACTAACTAACTAGTACTCCGTATGCGTCGGCCAATGGAGCACCGACGCGAATGAGCAGTGCCCGCTCGACGAACAAAGCAGCAACAAGACTTCCTTGCTGCTTTTTACCAGCCGCACCAATGGAAAATCCTACCGCAATCTTCCAGCGTGGCTGGTGTTGTTGCGGTGAAGAAAGATCCACCGCCGATCGCAACGTCTAAAGGCGGTCTTCTAAAAAGATTCTCTTGCCAGGCAAGACTGGCTTTAAAGACGACTCAAGTTACATCCGAGCACGCCCATCTCCACGATGCTACACCCAATATACCGCTACCTTGCCGCATCAAACTGTCTTGATTCCCTATTGACGCCTCCAGGATAGACAGATGGCAAGCGGAACAATGATCGCGCGGCATATCATGGCAAGGAATAGCCACGTCGACATAGCCACTTCTTCGCCCGGCTTTGGTCCGGACAACATGGCCTTGAATGATGGTCTTTTTATACCCGTACATGCCGTAGCTACCAATGGCCCATGTGACATGGCGCAGCCTCTGCTAGAAATGCGATCAAGCTCGGCTCCAACTGAGCAATTCGCCGACTCTGTGCCTCCCCAAACCGCTGTCAGTGGTCGGCCAGCAACCCTTGAGACTTTACAAAGCAGGGGTTTTCTGAAAGGGGGCAGACTGCACTATCCACGTCTGTGTTGAAGGGTCACGCTACGTCATTAAGCATCCCCCGACAGCCGCCCTTGTGGACGGACAATGAACTAGCCAGGTAGCCAGCTACGCGACATATCTGAGCAAATACAGAACCAACTCTGCCCATCAGAACGTATAAAGTCGACCTTTCGACGAGGCATATGTCCCAGAAAGGGGGCCATGTAGTTTCTCACCGCAGCCAGTCGACCAGACATGGCTGCCGTGGCTGTGGCTGTCTGCGTCATCCAGGGCGAGCAAGAAGAGTACATGACGCGAACTGCACCGGGACATGACGAAAGCCCATGACCACAGCCACGAATACAACTGCAGATGCACGGGGGAAGACGACACGACTCCCCAGGCAGACCCATCCGGCATTGAGGATACGCCGTACTCCGTACCGTTCTCGCGACTCGCAATCCCCAGCTTGGCGGCACACTGCCTGCAGCGCAGCGAAGCCCGGCCGGTCCCGAGACATCCCATCCCCGTCTCGTGACTCCCGTCAACCCAAGGGTTTTCGGCCACTGCCCACTGCCCACCGCCTGCACCTCTCGTAGGAAGCACGAGCTGCATCCGGACAAACAGAAGGACTCTGTCCCGGAGCGTTCAGGGCATGGCGGCGAACCAACGCCCGCCGACAGGGGTCATATCCGAGGCCGCACGACTCCTCGCAGTGGAGGGAAGCCCCTCGGCCACCGGTGCCAGCTTGGCCGCAGTCGTCTTCACAAACACAAAAGACCAACGCTTGCCGAGCTCGTGGGTCGTCGGAAAGAGGCCAAAATACCAGCAAGACCAGCAGACCTAGTCATGACCCTTGTCGCGTTGCCGCCTCTGGATTGAAGAGCGACACAGGCCGTAGTCCGCGCCTTGAGAAGGGGGCAACGAGGGAAAAACGGGGGGGCGCCTCGGCATGACTGGCTGTGTTTCCATTCGTGACATCCGAAGTGAACCAGAAATGGTTGCGTGCTCCGTTCAAACCGGAGACTTGTCAGTGGTCATCAACACTCTGGAAAAGGTACATACATATTGCAGGCATTAGTATTAATTATTCCGAGCAGAGTCACGAACTGGGTACCGAGTATGTGATGTAGGCTTGGCTGGCTGCCCTTTTTTCGCCCTGGCCCGCCGCCCCACCCGCCACAGCCCGGCAACAGCCGAATCCAGCGCGCCAAGCCAGCCGCCGCCAGCCGCCGCCACCCCAGCACACGTCAATCGGGCACCTCCCGAGGCTGGCGTGCGGAAAATCGCGACTCCCGATTCAGACAACGCTTAGTATTGCTTGATTACCCCGTCTGACAGTGAATACTACAACAACAAACCAAGTGGCTGGTGCAGGGGGCCCTCGCCGCACGCCAATCGTTTCAGCGCTTGCAGAGACCGACGGTGACCGCTGCCGTGCCACGTTTCGAACTTTAAAGGGACACCAAGAGAAAGCCCCAAGGCGTGGACGGACATGTCACAGACTTTGTCGAAAATCAAGCATTCAAGAGCGCTCTCGTTTCATCGTACAAGGCTCGCGCCCATTCCGTCTACCTGAAGACTAGACCAACCTGCGGCGAGTGGGTGTCAGTTTCGAAACCGGCATGACGGATGATGGACCGCCCAAAGAAGCCCACTGAGCCAAGCGGCTCATGCAGCGTAGTAACTAGCCTGTGCGCCTCCTTCATAATATTCGTGATATTGCAGACACCTTCTGCACCAATGCATATCCCGGGTGTCCGTACCCGAACGGTGAAGGACAAGAGAAAACAAGAGCAAAACAAAAAAGAGAGAAACGACGGGCCCTCCGTCGGTCCTGCCGCGCGACCGCCGGTGGCCAGCCATGCAACGTAGTTGCGCCCAAGACCAAAGGGACCTTTTATTTCTGTGACGAAAACGCCGGTAAACCACCCGCAACGGTAAAGAGAATTCGACGAGGCTGCCTGCCTCGTGAGTACCCGCGACGGCCTTGACTGGTTGTGGTCAAAGGGCCTTGTTACGCGCCGACGGAAATGACCACGTCGCCCTTGCAGGTTCCGTATGAACAACATGCTGAAGCGTCCAGCTCGCCCCTGAGGATGGCATCCACCTTGGACTGTGCACAAGACGTTAGAGGAGCCATGGCCAGCCGAGGGGGGGAGACGACAGCTCGGATACTCACGTCTGGGCATGGACCAGAAGGGCTGATGGGGGCTGCAAACGCGACGGCGGCAGCTGCTAGCAGAGACGGAAGCTTCATGGCTGCTGATGTGCGGAGGAGAAATGATTCTTGTCGACGAAATGCGTCAAACCATGTAGACTGTAGCTGTGGTCTTGCTTTGACATGGGAAAGTTGTGCTTTTCGTCTGGCGGCGCGCGTGTTTGCCAGGGAAACTGGGCTGGGCTGGGCTGGGTCCAGAGAGGGAAAGAAGGAAAGAATGGCAGCCGAGATCAGGGCGAGGAAAGAGTCGAGAGAGGGGCTTGATTTCTTTCTTTCTTGGACGACATTCGAAACCCGCGGCTGCGAGGCGAGGGCCGTGAGTCGGTATTATTATGCCTGGTGCAGACGCGCAGGCACTTGGACGAGCACTTGGACACTTGAGAGGAAGACCGCAAGCTGCACGGAATATCACAGTACTTGAATGATAACTACAAACCATGCCGCGTACATTGATTGTACTCTGCACTTGCTCGCGATGCTCCGAGAGGCTTGTCGGCTGAGGCAAAGCTCGGACAACCGGCGATTGCGGGGCGTTGCGTTGCACGTTTCACGCGGTGGCTAGACGACAGGGGGCTGCTGGGCTGTTCCGTGACTTCCGTCAATCAATGTCGGCTTTGGCTTGGCCATTGCCTGCACGGCTCGCCATGTGGGAGCACAATGCAACGCAAGCATTCCTACACGGAAATTGCTGCCGCTCGAGGCGTGAGGCTCGAGGCTCGATGGCGTGGCTAACGTTCCTGTCGATGTGCAGAGAGTACTCCAAGGTACCTGGGAACCTACTTAAGGTAGGTACCTCAAGTACTTCCTTGGGTACTTGGTACTTGACTGCAGCAAACGGCGGCGCCCGAGACCCTGCTTTGACCCGAGTCTTGGGGGGTCGGGGTTCTTGACATCTCGCAAGGGCAGGAGGGCAGGCAGCCAGGCACGAGGCCCGCTCCTTGCTCCTCAGTTCCTGACATGTGTGGGGGCTCCGGTCCGCCGCCGCGGATGAGCCGTGTTTGGGCTAGCGCAGAAGTTAGCCCCCCCCCAAATGCAAAACTCGTACGTCATGCCACAGCAAGTTCCGTGCCCTCAGTGCCACGTATGTAATAACGTTATGATATAACCACCAAAGTAATATTCGCCTCCAAAACGCACTCTGCCATCGCAGACGGCCACTGTTCCTCCGTTCCCGTACTTGGCGTCCAGCAGAGACGCAGCTTCACCCTCGCTTACTGCCCTTCTGCCGTCGTACCAAGCGCTAGCCCGTCGCACTGATCCTGGACAGGTTGCCTTGCCCTTGTTGGAGAGGCCAGGCAGACAGAGCCATTGTGCTGGACTTTCAAAGTTTGCCGTCGCTGCTGAATCGAATCGCGGACACCCAGTCAGCACACCACAACAGCCCTCTCGCCTGTCTCGCCACGAGATATGCTGTTCAGAGGCCACAGAAACGCCGTGAAACGTCAAGTCCACCGCACTCTTCGCAAAACAAAACAAGACGACACCATTCGTCCCGTCGGTGCGCTGCGCCCTTGTCGTCATCCCATCTCACGTGTCACATGTCGTTCGTTGCACAAGACTCCACGCCTCGACTCCGATCCCGCCCAGTATCATCACCGGTTGCAAGCTCCCTTCGTCGACAATCGCAACGTCACCGGGATCTGCCACGCCGCTTGTGACGCAACTCGCCAGTGTAGCTCGATCCGGATCGTGCTTCGCGATTCTCCAAACCTTGATGCGCTGATCGTTGCTGACGCTTACGCCCACGAGATTGTCCCGGCCTCCATCTCGATCCTGCGCCAGCAGTGCAACGCCATTGATGGATGCTGCATGAGCGTCGCGAACGATTCCGCGACGAGCAAACTCGTACTCCGTGTTGCCCGCATCGTCCCGGACCTCGGCAACTTGCGTCAAACCGAGGCCATTGTCATCACCCCCCGTCAGTATGTGAAATGTGTCTTCGTGCCTGGCCATGTCCAGGCTTTTGATGCTGCTCTGGTGTACTTGAGCTGCGGACCGCAGCGTGAGCCTGCCCGAGGCAAGGGATCCTGCGTCCGCCCTCCACAAAGCCATGTGCCCATCTGTAGACGTCGTCACTATCCAAAGTTGCCCATCCCCGTGGCCAAGATGTCTCAGTTGCGTGATACATGCTCCGGTGTAGACTCCCCTCGCGAGCAAGCTGAAGCCACGCCCGTTGTCATACGCATAAGTCTTGAGCGTCGAGTTGGAAAAGGCCAGCGTAATGACCAGCCCTCCTCCTTTTGCCACCCTCGTAACGTCAAATCCCATGATGCGCAAATCCCTGGTTGGACTCTTGTCCGCGAACGTGCCCTCGCAAACAACCGCGAGACCCTCGTACGCAGAATCTAGTGCCCGGACGCGCCATACAAAAAACTCCTCATTCCCGGCACTGCTCAACAGATAATCGTCTTCGAACCAGTGCAGTTTCTGGATTCCCGTGATGTGCGCCTTGAGACATGCCAAGCACCGCATCCCGGCACTCTTGTTCCTCTCCCCATCCGCAGCAGTATACTCCCATATCCTGATGGAGGTGTCTTCTGACCCCGACGCAACATATCGCTTGTTGGAGCTCAGGGCGCGTATCTCGCGACCGTGCGTGCCCGACTTTACCGTGCGATACGGCACACGAGTCTGCGAGTAGATGGAAAGCTTCGACGTCCGGGTATACGCGAGCCTGTATCGCTCCGGTTGCTCCGCGCTGTAGTTGAGTCGGAATGTGCGGTGCGCACCACCGCAGTTAATCGTCGCCAGCTCTTCCCTCGTAGATTCGTTCCAGATCACGAAATCTCGGCTCCTGAAGCCGTAGAGGACAAGTTGCGGGCTTTTTGTGTTTGAAAACCACGCTCCTTCTATCATGGGTCCAAAGGGGGGGCTCGTCTCGTGTACAAGGGCCAGGTCAAGCGTGGCGGTGACGCCCGTGGTCCGTCGGATCTGGTATATTCTGTATTTGCCGTCGCGGCTGGTGGCGAGGATATATCTTGAGTCTGATGCGAGAGTCTGGCTGGGCGGGAGGGGGAGGGGGACGATGGATGTGATTGCGTCGCGGCTGCGTGTTGCTAAGTCCAGAATCGAGCGCCACGTCTTGTCTCTCTGAACGAGGACAGACATCCATCCGTGGCGGGAACCCATGACGAGCAGGTCGTCCAGTCTTGTGGCGGAGACGGCGACGAACCGGGAGTCGAGACCCTCGACTTGGTGTTCCGAGACGAGGGACCCTGCTGGCGTGAGGGTTACGTACCGTGATGCCGAGGTTCCGTGGAGGTGAACCAGCAGCTCGATGGCGTCGGCGGTGCTCGCGAGGTGGTTGATTTCCACGATTCTCCCCGGGACGCTCCCTACCGGCCTGACTTGGCCAGCCTTGAAGGAGAAGAGGCTGCCGCTGGTAGTTCCTATTACCGCTGCGCCGTGGCCGATTTTCCGCAGGACATAGCACGACTTCAGGTCCCGCGCGACATCTTCGCCAACACCGACTTCTTCCCACGTGTGGGTTCCGGACAACGCGCCCAGGAACAGCCTGCCGAAGTTCGTGATGGCGAGCATGGTGTCGTCGAGAATAAAGTCGTACCGACTGATCATCTCGCGGGTACTAAACGAATCCGGAGTCGCCTGTAACAGATGCGGTACGTCAGTGGTGGTCAGCTGGGCGCCAGCCCCTGCAAAGGCAGCTGCTTCCTCGATGAGGCTTATCCTGCCGTCCGCGCCGCCGATGACGATATGAATCCAGCCGTGTCGCACGTCAAGCGCCCGCGCCCAGAGGTGTTTGCCGTCGTGTAGCGAGTGCGTCCGCCGGTGGGAGAGGGTGCCCCCGGACAGCGACTCACCGAGAGACAAGTCCCATCGCTGGGCGGTAGAGTCCTCCCCAAAGGAATACATTGGCAGCCTGCCATGCCGGACGACGTGGCCGTCTTGGACGCCGAATTTGACGCCCCAGATGCGAGAGGCGTGGCCCATTGCCACCGCAACGGGGACGACTTGTCCGTCTATACAGACGGCCTGCACCTCGTCATAGCGCTCGGCGGCCTTGAAGCCGGTTTCCGTGACGCCTTCCAGGGTGGATTCGTGGGGTCCCTCGTGGTTGCTTATGTCCCACACCCTGATTGTCCGGTCGTCACTGCAGCTGGCGAGCAGACGAGCCGTCGATCCATTCGGGAGCGTCAGCTCTGGCGAAATGTCGACGCCGTAGACGGAGCCCTCGTGGCCGCGAAGCACAAAGAGCATGGTGTGAGAGGCAGAGTCGGGGTGGCACTTCCAGACGATGACGTTGCCAAACACCGTTCCTGCCGCGACCAGGACGCACGTGGGCGATGTCCATCGTAGATGGGAGGCGTAGAGCATCGGTCTCGAGGGGGAGACGACGGCGCCCGTGGCCAGGACGCGGGTGTCGGCGTGATACGTCAACAGAACGACTTCGTTGTGAGCCGTCGCCAGGGCCGCGACAGACGAGTCCCCCGGGCACACGGCTGCGTCGTGGATCCAGTCTGGTGCGGACGAGGTTGCCACAAGCACAGGGCGGTTTGCGCCGTCGAGGGGGGTTCCGTCCAGGAGAGCTACGCACGAGGCCCCCCAGAGGAGAATGCTGACAGCCGACGATGTTCCATCCCTGTGGACGCGGATGCCATGGACGGGCTGGTCTTCAAACACGCAAATCCGATAGATGGGTTCCTCGGTCTCGGCGGCACGGCCATGGTACACGGTCAAGTCACCGTCCTCGCCGGCCAATATGTACACTTTGCCCGAGGGCGTCGTGTATAGCCCCACGGAGGTGATTGGGACCTGGGAGGCGTCCCGTTCGAGCCTGACGGAGCTGTTGGACTATGGATCTCGGTCAGGATGAAAGTGTCTGGAAACGTAGTCAATCGTGGGGTTGTGGAGGCAAGTACGGTAGCTGGCGTTTGAGCCATGGCGATCAATTGCGTGGTTCAGGGCGCCATAGGGAGTACATGCAAATGCAGAGATAAAGAGGGCCTCCCACATGCATGAGCGCATCGGAGTGGTGACCAGTCGGTTGCTGGGTTGGAGGGAGATTATAACTATTATTCTTGGTGATGTGGTGGTTGATTAGTAAGGCACTCACTCGACTGTGCACGAGTGAAAAGCTGTGGGCCAAAAAATTTTGATGGTTTGGTTGGGTTGGTGGTGCGCGAGACGCAAAACTCGGGTGTGGGCTTCACATTCGTCACAAGTGCAACCGGTGCATCGAGCCAATGAATACTCGATGCCAAGCAGAATGCGCCATGCAAGTGACGGTCAAGGAATAGTTATTCGTCATCTTCTTATTCTTCAGTAAAGTTCTATGGCATGTGCCCTGGGGACTCATTCGGACACCTTTTATCAGTCCAGAAGCAAAGGGGCCTTTATATCGTAGACGGTCCTAACGCCGGGAAGCAATGCCTGACTTAAATATCGCACAACACAGATGATCCTTTGCTCCGACGCGTTTCCAAAACAAATGCAAAAAAGACACGGATAAGTCGGGGCAGCTTATGCCCGATGAGAGTACGGTTCATACGCGAGGTCAGTTCGGTCATGGCCCGCAGGATGCCGGGGGCCAGATGAGTAACCGCCGTGAAACTGCTGGTTTGGGCTGTAGTAGTTGTCATTTTGACCGCTAGTCATCTCGTAGCTGTGGGAAATAGGACGATAGGCGCCTCCGTTGGGCATGAGCTTCTCGCCATCAGAATCGAGGTGCCGCTTGCCACCACTACGGCGGCTCTCGGGTTTGCAGCAGCAGATGGTGAATATCCAGAAGAAGCCAGCGGCCATGGAGAAAGCCGTAGCGATCCAAACGGTGGCCAGGAATCGGACGCCAATGTCGGCTTCGATGCCGTAGAATTTCTTTGAGCCCTTGATAGCGCCGACAACGACGGAAGCCATGGCAGTGGAAAGACCAGCAGCAATGCCAACCAAGATAGAGGTGAGGCCAGAGACGAGCCAGGTCACGCATGACGCAACGCGGGAGCAAATAGCCAAAATGCCAAGGGCCAACTGGATGCCGAGTGCCAGGAGGGCAACGATGAAGGCAACTTCGGTCCATTTGGCGACAGTGCGGAACGTCTTGAGGGCGCCCTGGATCTCGTTTGGAATTTTGAAACCCTCCACACCAGTAGACTTGCCCAGCTGCTCGATGTATGAGGTGTTGAGAGCACTGTTGGCCCAGTCAAATTTGGGCTTTGTACACTGGCGCTTGTTGTCACTATCGGTATAGCAGTAGCCCCAAAGATCGACTTCGTACACGTTGGACAAGCCGAGGTCGGCAGCGGTAATGTTGCTGGTCTTGTCGGCGCGGGGGTTAACGCCGAGTGAGCCAGCAAGATTGCGAAGGTCGGCTGGGCTGATGCTCATCGCTGTAACATTTACGCGGAACATGGATAGTTGGTTGTGAGCAACACCGGAGAGGGTGGCAATGAGAAGGGCGACAATGGAAGCAACTGTCAGGACCAACGGTAAGCCGACACAGATGACTCGGCCGGCACCCATTTTTGCGGTGTTGGGCGTGTTTGCAAGAGCGTTGATGTTTCTTCCTTGTCAATGTTCCGTTGGATAACGACTCGATTGCCGACGTGCCCAGGTATGTTTGAGCGGCGATGGTGAGAAGCTGGAAGCACGTAACCAACGCAGAAGACGGCCGAAGGATGAAATTTCAAGCAAGGTAGCCCATCGCCGGACCAGCAGTGTTTATATAAACGAGAGCGGGCTTGGTGTTGGTGCTGGTGCTGACATGGCGCAAGTTTGGGCCCGTCGACGCATGACAAGTCAACCCTTCGGACAAGTACGAAACCAGGAGTGGCGCAGCAACAAGAAACGAACAGCCATTGCGCGAGTACAGAATGAAAAGAGCGGAGCAGCGGGCGGCCTCGAATAACGTTGTGTCGCACACCACATTTGGGCGCAGCACCACGCAGGGCCACAGCGGCATGGCTGATTTGCTGACAGGGACGACTCCAAGCCTGATGTTGCGGGTCGTTGAGGTTCTGCCATACATGGCTTGATGCCAAAGACCAGGGAGGCCCTGGGAATTGCCAATGAGCTGTGTCAAACCTGCTGCACCCTGCGCGAGCGAATTCGGGGAGCCATGATGGATGTGTCGCTCATGTCCAACTTTTCTCACAAAAAAAGCCGTGCTCAGACCAGGCAAGGCAGCCAGCCTTTCACTTGGCGTGTTGCTGAGTTCACAACTTGCTCACTTCAGCCTCCATGCATTTATTGACGCTTCCGAACTAGGATGACGGAGCAGCTCAGAAATGCTGGCGCAGGTTCATCGAGTACTCTCTATGTTCGCAGGGAATGAAGCAGTGGCTGATGTTTGACGCGGCTGCCAGGCGTCGGTAAAGAATCCGGTAACGGGGACAATCACCGGCTGGCTTGTATTTTCTTCTCCTTTACTCCGTACTTTTGCTCCTTTTCACAGGAGCAGAGTAATGCACGAGGACGCGGCATCGTTTCCCCAGCCATGCGTACATTGTTGAATCCTTGCTGCGTGCATGACGACGCGCAGCAGTCTGCGGCCATGGGCATGGCCAGGAGCAGAGTGGGGGGAAACACTGGGCCACATCCCACTGATCAGCTCGATCAGCAACAGTCCCATCCATCTCTCATTACTAGTCGATGTTTCGAGGTGTTGCTTGGCAAGTGTGTGTACGGGGTTTGAGCACAGTCGCTGTGACAACGGATGAATGCTGCACTACTCCGTACGATGATGGGGGACTACACTTATTATTAGTGGCAGTGAAAAGAAATTCAGACATTCAGGATTGGCCATATCAACCGCATGCTGCGTTACTCGAGTTGTCACTTGAAGTGGTCATCAAGCGTTCATTGCTCATGTCGCTTCCTGTCGTCCGGATATGTAGCTGGCATTGCCCGTGTCGCACGGAGCAAAGCGGTGCCTCTGAGACCATGGCAAACGGCCCGAGAGGGAATCGGTGTGTGGCCCGGTGAATCTCGTGCCATCAACAACATCTGCTTCTGCCGGAGCAATGTTGAATGATTGATTGGAGTGCTTGACAATGCGGGCGGCTGGCGGTTGCCAAGTTTCCCGCACAGCCTCCACTGGTTTTGGGCAGAAGCCCAGTTTTATATTTTTAGAAGCCCCTGCCACCCATGAACGTGAACATGAGGCTCCCCTCAGCCGCGGGCAACTGCCAGCCACCATCCAGCCAGCAGGCGCGACCCGCCGACTTGACGCAAGCGGCAGGCGGCGATGATGATGCCCCAGGCCGCAATTTTGCGAACGGATACTCTAACGGCCCCAAAAGTTGGAGCAGACAACAGCCTCCTCTCGAGTCTCGCCAGCATCAGTGTCTGTACCGCCAAGAAAGAGTCAAGACTATTCAAGCCCCAGACTTCTCACCTCTGTCAGATGCTGACGAAGCATGACGTGCGACGCAGATGGCGGAGTATTTTACGAGCTTACCCCGGCCACAGCCCAGAGTCTTTGGTTACGACCCGTCTGTCTATCTATACGGTCGCCCAAGGCTTTCGAGGCTGAGTTACTGGAAATCCGCAGACCCTTGACCCTCAACGTGACGGAGCTGTATAAGTCGTCAACTGGCCTCCATCTGTTCAGGGTTCACCAGTTCTCGAGAGCTGACGGGATATTTAGGATGCTGCGCCACTAAGAAGATTTCTTGGCCTCGTTGAAGTGCCTTGGGTACAACGCACCAAGTGCGGTCAGTACTTCTTTCACTGCAGCGCTTAGACCGCCTACTCAAGTGCAATTAATCTTAAAGCGGCCCATCCACAGACCCTTGCTTGGACGTACGACATGTACCATGCCTCATCACCAAGCATTCCGCTGGTGCCAACATCTGGTGTTGTGCATGGACAGTTGCACAGGAAGACCAGACCAACCAATACTGGGTCTCGGTCTTGTTGGCGGTGAAACTGATTACGAAGAGCGTTGGGTGTCCTTGCTTGAGTCCTCGATTGCCCCGACATTTTCATTTGAATCATTTCAGCAATTCCATACCGATATCCCGCCCGCTCGCCAACTTGAGTCGAGTTGCCCTTATCAATAAAGTATCTACTATTTCAGTCAGTATCTTCGAAGAGGCCATGTCTTAGACAGAAAAAGCTTGGCACCAAGCGAAATAGAGTCGCAGCCCGCCTGTTGAGCCGCGGGGTTGTGTGAGTACTGCTGAACAACTACTCTGTCGCAGATTTCGATTGCGTATTCTGATTCTGATATTTCTCAAACGCCTTCAGGGCCGAAAGTGCAAAGAAGGTTGTGCGGCACGGGACGCTGATCTCTGCGTTGTCCTTTGCTTCCATCCCACGCGGCCTAACTCTTGGCCGTCCTTTTGCCAGGACTACGGAGTGCACCGTGTCCTGCATATGGCTGGGTCGATTCCAATTCCAAGTCGCGCAAACACCCGTGAGCGCCTCCCCTTATGCTTTTCGACAGAGTCCAGTGGCCAAGTTATCTTGATATTCAGCGATGGCACGATAGTGTTCATCAATCATCAATAGCTATCCCAACTTTGGACGTTGGGCACTTGAGCTGTCTACTCCGCTACTCATCTGACCCCGGACGTATGAAAGTTACGGCAGCGGAATCCGTCGTTACATTGGCTGTGACTGTGATGCTGTTTGTGTAGGACATGGAAATCTCGGATCCCTGACCAGAGTAGCGAACTACTACAAAGGAGAGCGAGCGAGGCCACATTGATGCATTCTTACATCGAAAACACTTGGAACAGAAAGCCTCGAGCTGAATAGGCACAACGGACACGACATCCTTTGGTGCTTTGGGACATACTAGTAGCATGTCGGAGAACGGAAGACAGGAAAACGAAAAGTCCTTGGTCTCGGGATAGTCTCTCGACTGACGGGGCCCAGCCGTTTGTCAGTGCCTCTCGCACAAAGAGGAAGGCGTCTTCAAGGATTTGAACAAGCGGCGCTCAGCTGTTCAGACTAGCTCAAAAACACGATGCACCATGCTACAGCGGTCTCATTATTCGATGCAGGCGACAAAATGAGTTGCAGATGAAATGTCGGGCTCCGCAGGCTCGTTTGTGAGTGGACAGCATGGAGCAGATCCGGGGAAGCAACTCAGCCAACAGCGGAAGTTGGAACAAGCCACCGTCAGAAACGACCCTTCATCGGGGCCGATGTGGGGGCCGTGATGGCTGATACCGGGACATGACGCGGGCAAAGATTACTCGGGCAAGAGGACAGCGTTGTGTTCACTCCGTTTCTTTCCCGTTCAGCCCCAATATAAAAGGCGGTATCGATGCTTCTGAGCCAGTCAGATGCGATATAGCTTGATCACGGCGATGGCGAGGTGAATCCGGAATCCAAAACACTCGGTTTCAAGTCTCTATGCATGGTACACCCAACCCACAGGGTTGCTACTAGTACCATCATAATTAGTATGAATGACTCCGTATCGGGGGGTGGCAGATGATGAAAAAAACAAGCGTCAACCCAACAACCCCACCGCCTTTGGGTGTTCACATTGGAGCCCAACAAGTATCTAATCTTAATTTTAATACCTGACTGACTACTGAAGACAAGCGGCCTATTTTAACCAGGAAGGCGAACAAGATGAGGAGCCGGCGAGCCGGAAGAGCGCATCAACAGAGCCATCGCTGCTTCGACGGGAGTGACAGTTGATATCTACTGAATACCTGGGCAAAGTAGTTGCTCTATTGCGCTTCAGGTCTGCCAGAGGCCAACGTGGCGTTGAGGGTCGCCTCAACCTCAAAAGCAAATATGCATATTTGCTACGAGTAGTACATACATGCGGCCGTTTGATTTATGCATGTCCGACTGGCCTTGAAATTGCCAGCAGGAGAAGTTTGAATGACAGGACGACAAGATTTGCGGGAGGAATCGGTGCCAGGGACGGCGAGGCGAGCAATCAAGAGGAACAAGGCAGGCATTTGCAGTAATACCAGAAGCATTGTTTGATCGGTGTGACGGGCGGAGGCGGCGAGAGCTGCCGTGAGATGGAGTGCGGACGGAGGCGCAGGTCGTGATGCAGGGAACATGGAATAGGGAAAAGGACATTGAAGCCGGGAAGAAGCTGCGCTGCAGGTGATGCTGAGTTGTGTTGCTCCAGGGATGGCGATAGACTGTCATGCGCCGAGTCAATGTCAGATGCTGGCTGCCAGGATGGTCATGGTCGTCGTAGGAGGAGGCGTGTGAGGGTACTGTCGTGACAGGGTCGACTGTTGGACGATGGTGGAGGAATGTTGGGATACTGGATATTGAGATTAAAGATTGGATGTTGGATGTTGGATGTAGAATGTTTAATCTCGGACCAGGCGTCAACTGTGGTCATTGATTGTATGGAGAGGACAGACCTTGACATGCAGCATTTATCTGGCAGATGGTTCGTTGCGAATTGGTACTTGGAAGGAGCGTCCAACGTTCTGGCATTTACAAAAGTTCAACGCAGCATTTGGAGCAACGACCAGAATCAGCCACAAGGTTGGGCCATGAGATCGGGGGGCTGCAGCAATGCAGACAGAGGTGCAGAGAGATGATGTTGAGATGGTCACGCGGGTAGCGGGAGCAACTTATGAATGCGCCGTGGTTTCGTCCAATGTCCCGGATGGCAGGCCGAGAGGGTCCACGAGTTCAGCTTTGACATGGATGATGATGCCCGACACCTCGTGAGTCGTGCAGACCAGAGTCTGCGAGTCAACCGGTACGTTGCCGGGCTAGGTGGCTGTGCAGAGTACGCAGGTAGCTGCTACCTACTACAACTTAAGTAAGCACCTAGCAAGTACTTGGCAAGGTCGTCGTCTTTCATCTGGCGGGGAGCAAGTCTGGGTTTTGATGTTTATTCTGGTTGCCCTTGTCCTCCCGCCTCCCTGTCATCCATCATCATCATCGTCAACGTCGTCGTCGTCGTCGTCAGTTCCTCCTCCTTTTCGTTGTTGTTGAGATTCCTCGTGCCCTTTTGTGCAACCTGGCCTCCTATTTAACCCATGCCCGCAAGCTGCCTCCTTCTGGCCCGTCCTTGATCAGCTGAGCGAGCGCCTGGTTGAGCGCGGCTCATCAGCCAACAGACCAGCTTCCATTCTGCAAAGCCCGGATCGAGTTGTTGAGACTGGTACGGAGTAGATATATGTATATCACGATTCGCAGCGCACCCACGGCTCCCCCGGCACCGGCGGCCACGCGTTTGTGCTCGTCATTGACTTTTCCTCGGGTGCTGCGCGCAACTCTGAAACGCTTCCGCTGTTTGATGGCGGCGGTATTGGCTGTCTTATCATTTAGTTCCAAGGAGGGTAGCTTGGGTTCTGCGTGCATACCATACTCTGCAGACTCCTAGACAGCTCCCATTCCGGCGACGGCCAGACGGGGGAGCTTGCTCCTTGAATGAATGAATGTTCCTCGCCCTTCTTTGTCAGTCTCCAGTCACCGCGGCTCACCTCAGCTCGGCTCACCTTGGCTCAATCGAGCCTGGCGCCAGAGAACTAGTTAAACAACGATTCAGTTCGGCCACGGTCAACCCAGATTAGATTGGAACCAGACCAGTCCCCGTCGCCTCTCATCACCACGGCCCACGGTCCACATCATCCATACCAGTTGGCCGGCTGAGTGAGTTGACAAGACTATCTCGTCTTGCCTGCCGTCATCTCTCCCAGTTGTCGCTGCCATTCATTCGTGCCAAGCGCGACGACTCGCTGCCATCCATCCATCGTCATCAGCCTTGGAGTCCTTCCTGGCAGCGTCTCTCCTCAACCTCGCTCTGGTCAGCCGTTTCTGGATCTACAGGTACTATTTTGATAGCCCTTTTTTTTCTTGTCCCCTCGTCTCGTCTCGATTTTGTCTTGTTCCCCCCATACTGTACACCATCCCCAACAGCCAGGGTCGGTCGCCGTCCGTCCTCGACTCCTTGCTCTCAGCCCTTTGCCTCAGCCCGCGACTTGGAGTCTCGGACGCTTGGCACATGAATCAAACCAAATCCGTTGCACCAGACAATCATCTGCATCCTGCATTCGCCGTGACCTGCATCTGCAGTCCGGCTGCTTGACTCGAGTGCGTCCTGGCTGTGGCCCGTGGCTGGCATGCGCGTGGTGCGTGCTGTGCCAGTCGGTCGCTTTTGCCTTGTCTCGCTCGCCCAGTGCGCCTACATTCCCGCATCTCGGCTCTGCATCGCCGCATCGTGATCCATCTTGTCTCTCCCTGTCGTCGGCCTGAGCCTCTGGCTGCTCGTTCATGCAACGCACTGGACCTGAACCACCCGGACCTGGCCCTGACTTGACCAGCGTCGCAGTCGGCAAGGGCCACTCTGCATGCGATATCCGAGTCCGTGTCCGCTGCCTCAGCTCAGTTGGGGATCCCCAGGCTGGCTGTACGGAGTTCTGTGATCGGTCGTGACGCAGCCACGGTCCTGGACTCCTGGACTCTTGGCCGCAGCCGGCTTCGGCTTCGGCGCCTGTTCCAGTTGCACTTTTCAATCCAATCCCCGTGCATTCACTCATTCATTCCATTCCACAGCCCATCACCAGCACCAGCATCAGCATCAGCGCCCGCAACGTCGCCGTCGCCGTCGCCGTCACCGTCACCGCGTTGCACACCAGACGCTGTCTTCCCGACCATCGGCCCTGCGCATTATCTGCATCTGCCCTCGCCTTCCTTGGACCTCAGGCAGGCAACAACGCCACCCATCTTCACCACAAACCAACCCCCCCGTCTCGCTATTCAATACGTCGAGCGCCTTGGCCTGGCATCCTGCACAAGCAAGGCGGCCGCATCCACGATTCCTCAATCTGCCGTCTTCTCTGTTCTTGGACGACTGTTCCACCCCCCCCCCCCCCAGTCATCCAACCCCGAGAAGGTGGGGGCAGGGGGGCAAAAATAGAGCGAGTTTGACTGACCGTTGCTAGTACTGCATTGATACGCCATCGCTGTGCTAGCATCCCTTCTTCCAGAAGTATCACCTCGCATCCATCCATCCTGCCCGTGCACGAGCGGTATACAGTGCGCTTCGAATAACTACCTACTGCTCAAAGTAGGTGGCTTTTTGGTACTTGGTCAACTTGGTGGTACACTCAGAGCCCGCCCGGATCGGTTCCAGACTCAAAAACGGTCGGCAGCCGAGACGAAGGGCACCGCCAGCCTGACCCCACGCTGCCACGCGACATTTGAGACACTCGTCACCGCAACCGTATCTGCGACCGGCTCATCCATCCCAGCGGAAGCCCCATTTCGATATCTCGAGAAAATCCCCTTACGCCGCCGCCGCCGTCGCCATCGTTGCTGCAGCATCCTCAACGACTCGACCGTCGAACCCCCGCGCGCGATGGGTAACCAGGCCTCCAAAGAAGGCGGTAGTCCTTCCACGCCCAAGGGCGCCGGCTCCGACGGCCCTCTTCAGTCTTATCCTTCCATCAGCAGGTCCGATACAAAGGAATCGTCTCGATCCTTTCGCTCGCTCCGGTCCAAGATTCCGGGCGGCAGCAGCGGCAAGTCCATGACCAATGTCGACAGCCCCAGGAATTCGGCCTCGCTTTCCAACGGCGAGTCCAGCAGCGACAGAACACCCGATGCCGCGTCGGTTCGGTCCGGCCGCAGCGGCCGTTCCAGCGCTTCTAGAAATAGCCGCGGCGACCTGCCCAACTCGAAGAACAACTCTGCAGATGTGTCGTCGCCCGACCCGGCCATCCTCCAAGATCAGCCGCCGCCCCCGTCTCCCGTATTGCATAGCGCAAAAGGTGCTGCGCACGACGTCGCTGCCGCCCAAGCCTCGGGCGAAGTCGACCATGTCTCCGACCAGCCTCCCACTGCAAGCAATGCCAGCGCCACCGCGCATCTGCTGTCGCCGGGACAGCCGATTCTAGTGAAGAGGGACAGCATCGTGAACAATGTGCGAAACTCACCTTCCATGGACTCCACGACCAGGATTGAATCTAATGGCAACATGGCCATGTCGGAGATCAAGGATATGGACCTTGATGACTACATTAAGCGGCTCCTAGACGCAGGCTATGCCGGCAAGGTGACCAAGAGTGCGTGTCTGAAGAACGCGGAAATCGTGGCCATTTGCCAGCGAGCTCGCGAGGTTTTTCTCTCGCAACCGGCATTGCTGGAACTCGATGCGCCCGTCAAGATCGTCGGGGACGTGCACGGTCAATATACCGATCTCATTCGCATGTTTGAAATGTGTGGCTTTCCGCCCATGGCCAACTATCTCTTTCTGGGAGACTACGTCGATCGGGGCAAGATGTCGCTGGAGACCATCCTGCTGCTGCTCTGCTACAAGCTCAAGTTTCCAGAAAATTTCTTTCTGCTCCGCGGGAATCACGAGTGCGCCAACGTGACACGAGTGTATGGGTTCTACGATGAGTGCAAACGAAGATGCAATGTCAAGATATGGAAGACCTTTATTGACTGCTTCAACACGTTGCCCATTGCAGCCATTGTAGCGGGCAAGATCTTTTGCGTGCATGGTGGGCTTTCACCAGCGCTCAGTCACATGGACGACATTCGAAATATCGCTCGACCGACAGATGTTCCCGACTACGGCTTGCTCAACGATTTGCTTTGGTCGGACCCCGCAGACATGGAGCAGGATTGGGAAGCGAATGAGAGGGGTGTGAGCTATTGTTTCGGCAAACGCGTCATTACCGAGTTTCTGGCCGTACACGACTTTGACCTCATATGCCGAGCACACATGGTGGTTGAAGACGGATATGAATTTTTCAATGACAGGGTCTTGGTCACCGTGTTCAGCGCGCCAAACGTGAGCTTGCACCCACCCGCAGGTTCCCGCGCTTGTATCCTTGGTCATGTGCTAACGAGGCTCTGCAGTACTGTGGCGAGTTCGACAATTGGGGAGCCGTCATGTCTGTATCTTCTGAGCTACTGTGCAGTTTCGAGCTCTTGAAACCGCTAGATTCGAGCGCTCTCAAGAGCCACATCAAAAAGGGACGCAACAAGCGACAGCAGATGCTCAACAGTCCTGTAAGACTAGTGTCCTCCGCCGTTGTCTCCAGAAAGCATTTGGCTAACTCTGCAACAGCCCGCGAGCGTACAGCCTCAAAGTGTGTAGCCACCCCCTTGCCGTGGATGTATAACAAGTGTGTGCCGTGATGCCCTGCACATTTCCAACGGCAGGGGATTTACGGCTTGACGGCACCGGCGCACTCGTCGGGTGTCCAGTGTCTGCTGTGCTCTGAGGTTGGCTCATAATCACCCATGGCTCCCAGCGACTGCACGAGAAATGGTTGTATTAAAAAGTTTTCAACAAGAAGCAGCGAGCTATTGTCAAGCTATTCCCACACGGGAGGAACATCCCATATACAGCGGGCGGCATCCACTCGCTTCTATCCCGCGACGTTTTCATCATGAGGCTTCGGGCCTCGGATCTGGAACGGTCCGGGATTTTATGCCTTGGTTTTCATCAGCCTCAAGTGTTTCTATCGATGACAATCCCGGGCGAAGACGGGCCGGGTCAGTCAGCCCTTGCAGTGCGCAATTGATGGCACAGACGAAGGGATTGGGATTGGCTTTGGACTTTGACCTTGAGAACTAGACAATTGTTTGTATTTTTGGGGGTAGTTGGAAGAGTAGGAGGCTATCAAACTCGGTCCTTTGGTGTACGATTTGTTTTATTCACACGGTATCTGCCTGACGATGGGACAGGAAATGGTTGCATTTATATGAAAAGAGGTGGGAATCCACGGTGGTTAGTAGCAGTAGCCTCGGCAAGAAAGTGCTACTCGCAGTGAGGAGTTTGGAGTTTTACCATTGCTGAGCTCTCACATAATGTTTGTAACTGGATGATGCAGGGGCTGTCTCATGATATACACGAACACGAAGTGACGTAATATCTGCCTGCTGCGGCTGTGTGTTGGGGTTACTTGTTACTTGCCCGTCACGGAGACGTTGCATAGATGATAGATGGTGTTTGTGTGAATTGGCGTTGTGTTGGGCTGGGGGGAAAGTGGGGTGGGGGTTGGCACTTGACCGCTTGCCTGATTAGGCAGCCACGCAGAAAATTGTCCCTGAGCATCAGAGCTCCCTCTCTCCGTGTCTACCGTCGTCCGAGGTCTCCGTCTCCAAACCACGCACACTCAAGCAACCATGAGATCCCAAGCTTTCCGCTCGGCATGCGCCCGAGCGAGAATGACCGAGGCCCAGCGAACCGGGCACGCGCTCAAAAACTACTTTCGCGACCTTTCCACATCCCAATCACTCGCGGCAGATGAAACCTCGTCGCCGACTCCCGCGCCGCAGCCGTCGGTGCGCCAGCGAACGAGAGAAACCGCCAATGAAATCAGCTCCCTGGCGAAGAGGGGCCCCAGCTCGAGCCAGAAGACACGCGCCGCCCAATCCCCGGCGGGGTCTGCTCCCAAGGTAATCGACGTCAGGAGCCTGCCCAGGGGCCTGTCGCGAGCAGCACGCGGCGGCTTTCGCGGGGGACGGGGACAGCTCGGTGCGCTGCCGTCGCAGGGGCAGCCTCCTCGCGCGCAGTCCCCTGCCGGGAGCAGATTCTCCCGGCCGTCCGGCGGGAGGGGAAGGCCCATGCTGCGCGGGGGTCGTGGCGGGCGAGGCGGGCGAGGCGGGCGGGCGAGAGGCGCGGACAGGGCACAGGACGACGCCAAGGACAAGCAGAAGAAGCTGGGCAAGCGGCAGGATCCGTTCGAGGCCATGGACCCGTACGAAGAGCAGTTTGACAGGGACATGCGGTTCGGGGTGGCGGCCGCGTACGCGCCGTGCCTGACGCGGGAGTCTCTGGCGCCCTTTGCGCCGGCGACGCCCACGGGCGCTGCGGGGAGGCGGGCCACCGTGCTGGAGAGCCTGAGCGCGCTCGGCACGGCGGACCCCGTCGGCGTGCCGCAGGACTTGCAGGCCCGGAGCTATGCGGCGGACCTGGAGAGCGAGGGGCGGCGCTTCTTTGCGGACGCCAAGGCGAGGGAGGCTGCGGAGCGCTACCTCCGGGGGAAGAGGGCCGGCGGCGACGGCGGCGACGGCGCCATCATCAGCGACGCGGAGGAGAGCGTGCGGCGCGTCGTCTTTGACAGGGCCGTTTGCGGGGAGCACGAGAAGATGGCGTTCAGGCAAGGGCCGGTTGGCGTGGCGAGGAACTGGCATCTGAGGGCGGAGACGTACACGGGGAGAGACGTCGAGAGCTTCGAGAAGAGGCTGACGTCGTTGGTGGGCAAGCGTGCTGGTTGAAGTGCCGCTGCCGGGGGGGCAGCAGCCAGGCCAGCTTTGCATCACGAGTGCACGTGGGAGTGTGTACTGTACAACATCGGGGCTAGACGGCTAGACGGCCAGACGGCCAGACGCATATTTCTCTACAGCTAAACGCTCTCTCTCTTCTTGACTTGTCCGAGGCACACGTGCCGTCCTAGTTCCGGTCCAGGCCCCTGATGGCGGCGGCCTCGTCGCGGTCAATCTCGGCCATCTTGGCGTCCTGCAGGCGCTGCAGCTCCCTCTCGGCGCGCCTCACCACGTCCACGAGCACGGTGCCGTCCCGCCGCCAGGCCTTGAGCACCTTGTCGTGCCGGGTCCGCGCCTGGCGCACCTTGTCCCGCCACGCGTGCGCCGTCTCCCTGACGCGCCGGGCCAGCTCCTCCCTCCGCTCGGGCTCCACCTTGAGCAGCAGCTCGAGGTCGTTGTCGCCCGACCGCTGCGGCTGCTGGTTGAACTCGCGGCTCGACTGGACCGCGCTCATGATGGGCTTGACGTAGGCCCTGTCGTTGACGAGGAGGGATATGCTCCGCCCGCCCCGGGGCACCACCTGCGCCAGCTCGCGGAGCGGGAAGACCGTCGACGGCTCCCCCGACGCGCTCCCGCTCCCGCTCCCGGACCTGGCGGCGACGGGGACGGCGACGGGGAGCGCCCCCAGCACCGACGGGTTGAAGCGCCCGCCGTGGAGGATCGTCCGCAGCGCCGACCTGTAGTGCGCGTCGTGGGGGGCCAGCGCGGCCTCGACCGACGAGAGGTCCAGCGGGTCCTGGGCGTTGGGGGCCGCCGCGGGAGGGCCCGTCGCCGGCGGGGAGTTGCTTGCCGCTGCGATCTTGCGCTTCTTGAGGGCCGCCGCCGAGGCGTGCAGCGGCCGCCGCGTGAGGGGGCTCCTGCGGTGCGCGTGCGTTAGACGGGCGGTTCTTCCGGCGGGGGACCCCGGGGGACGGTGGCTTACGTTTCAGTTGGGGCCGCGAGGCGGAAGGCTCGCCGGAGGAGCTGGAGCTGGAGCTGCCGGGCTGGGCTGGCGGGCGCCATGACGACTTGTGGCGAGGTTGGCTGCGCGTGGTGGACGAGCCGTCCGAGGCGAGGGTGAGGGTGACGTGACGGGGAGGGTGAGGTTGGTGTTTTTGCGATAAGATAAGCGGCGTCTTGGCGGTCAGCCCGGCCCCGAGACACGGACTAGCGAGAACAGCCGTCCGCCTTTCCCTCGACCCCACGCACTTCACGTCGGCGTGTCCTGTATTTACAGTAATCGTCAACATTGCTCGCAGAGTGAGCTGCAGGCATAGCCTTGAGGTATCAGAACACGTGCGCGAGGCCAGTCAGTCGTCAGTGCAAGTAGTCTGGGGTACTGCTGCAACTGACCAGAGCCTCGTTCAGAAGCTATATAACAGTCCGACAGTCGCCGCTAGCATGCACGTTCGTATGGTGTAGTGGCTTATCACATCTGTCTTACATGGTGCGGGGATGTCCCGGCGCAGTGCACAGAAGGTCCCAGGTTCGATCCCTGGTGCGAACAGCGGACGTTACGCGCCTTGATTTTTACAACTTTTTGCTGTACAATTTCCAATCACCGAGTCGCCCGTCTCAGTTGTTGCCTCGCATTGCGTGGCGTACGGCTCACCCACGCCGCCGTTTTGCTGAGCGAAACCTCTCTCCGTTGTACCGTGACCCGCCGATGTCTTCGTCTTCATGGAAGGGAAGTCAGTCCTCCTGGGCGACATTTATGCACGTGAATTACGAGGACGACGAGGTAAGCCGGCGGCCGAGGCCGCGACAGAAATATTATGATACGTACAAAGTTGGCGAGTTGTAGTCGTGGCGCTGGCTCCCTTTCCTTTTTGCCTTTGATCTGACCAATCTTCTTGCACAGTGTCGTGTATAAGCCATGGCAGTTTTCCAACTTTGACGTGCCCCTTGTCAGTCGTGCTAGCAGGCTCCTCGGGGATGATACAATGTTGGGTGATTTGAGCATACGTTTCCTGGTTCGTGCTCAGTATACTCCGACTATCAGGGCACTCTACGTTTTCGCTCACTCAAACCGCCCATTGCTCAGCGCGTCATGACACCACTCGCACACGACCCTCAGCTAGCTCTGCAAGGGCGACCCCATTCCGCCGCAGGTGATCATCTTGGTAACCTGGTACTCGGCAAGGCCATACTTGGATCCCTCACGACCGAACCCACTCTCCTTGACACCGCCAAATGGAGACGCAGGGTCAGAAATGATGCCCGTGTTGACGCCAACCATTCCCACCTCCAGCGCCTCGGCTATCCGGTGGACGCGGTGAAGGTCCCGTGAGAAGAAGTACCCAGCGAGGCCGACCTCGACCTTGTTCGCCATTTCGACGACCTCGGCTTCCGTCTTGAATGGGAACAGCCCGGCGACAGGGCCGAACGTCTCCTCTGTAGCCATGGCCATGTTGGGAGTCATGTCACGGATGACAGTTGGCTGGAAGAAGTTGGCTCCCAGTTCGGGCATCTTCTGGCCACCAGCGACAATCTTGCCACCTTTGGACTGGGCGTCCTTGACGTGAGCTTCTGCCTTGCTGACGGCGCGGTCGTGGATCAGAGGCCCGTGGGAAGTGTTGGCTTCGAAGCCATTGCCGACCTTGAACCCCTTCACCTTTTCGGTGAACTTCCTGGCAAACTCGTCGTAGATGCCCTCCTGAACGTAGATCCGGTTGGCGCAAACACAGGTTTGACCGGTGCCGCGGAACTTGGAGGCGACGGCGCCGGCGACGGCAGCGTCGACATCAGCGTCGTCGAAAACGATGAAGGGAGCATTGCCGCCCAATTCCAAGGATAGCTTCTTGAGGGTACTAGACGACTGCTTCATGAGAAGCTTTCCCACAGCGGTAGAGCCGGTGAAGGACACCTTCCTGACGGCGGGGTCGGTGGTGAGAACCTCGCCGACCTCTGGGGTGTTGGCGAGGGTGGTCACGACGTTGACGACGCCCTTGGGGATACCTGCACGGTGACCAAGTTCAGCGACGGCGAGCGCAGTGTACGGAGTCTCGCCGGGAGCTTTGCAGATGACGGTGCAGCCGGCAGCAAGCGCCGGGGCAACCTTTCGAGTGATCATGGCAGCAGGGAAGTTCCATCTATTCACGTTGTTAGGCCAGGTCAGGTCAAAAGTTGGGGGAGAAAAAGGAGAAGAAATAAAGAAAAATAAAGAGAAGAAAAAGGAAAGCAGGCAGTCATTCTTACGGAGTTATCAGTCCACAGACGCCGACGGGTTCCTTTGTCGTCCATACTCTGTTGCCGGGCACAGTTGCAGGAATGGTATCGCCATAGGTCCGTGGGGCTTCCTCGCTGAACCACTCGAAGAAGTTGGCAGCATAAGCAGCCTCGCCTTTGGCCTCGGCAACGGGCTTCCCGTTCTCCCAGGTGATGAGCTTGGCGATATCATCGGCATTCTCCACCATCAAATCGTACCACTTGCGAAGCATCCTGGCACGCTCACGACCGGTCAGGCTGCGAAAGGCAGGGAACGCATCAGCAGCAGCCTTGATGGCCAGCTTGGTGTCTTGGCCATCGCACTCGGCGCAGGTGCCAATCAAGGTGCCTGTGGACGGATCTACACACGTGAGCATCATCAGTTCACTCGAGCCCTCTCGTGATGGCGTCGTTGGGACCGGAAAATGCCTACCGTTGACCTCGAATGTCTTGCCAGACTTGGCAGCCCTCCATTGACCATTGATGTAAGCAACATTTTGCTTCAGCAACGAAGGGTCTTTCAACTACACGACATGGTTAGAACAAAGATGTGTGTGTGGCCGCGTCAGGATATCCGAGCGCGTGCCATACATACCTGGGGAGGCATAGTGGACGCCGGCCTAGCAAACATCAACGGATTACCTGGGGAGAAGCGCAACTTGGACGTTGGAGCTGCAAGTCTTTGCAGCAAGAGGGCCATTAGAGAGGACCGGGTACAACAAGAGAGCTCCGTCTCTCAGTCAGGACTCGGGACCTCGCCGGCTTCCAACAGCAGAGAAGAAGGCAACAGGAGACTGCGGCTTGTTGAGGCAGTGGACCCTAAAGCGGCCACGACTTGACGGAGCGCGAGCGCGAGCGTTGGTGGAAGTGCAAGCGGAAGCTGAATGAGTGCGTGATGTCTGGTCGGAAGCCCAGTCAGCAGTCGGTGGTGTGACCGGGGGCGTGGGAATTGACCGGCTCGGGGGGGAGATGCGGGGAAGAGCCAGGACGGCTTACTAACGAGGTCAACGACGTGGACTCCGCGGCCAAGTGGCGTCCACGTTCCAACCCTCCCAGCTTCGTTTTTGTCCACCACAGTTCGCGCCCCCGGTTCCCGTCAGGCGGTTCGCGGTCCACGGACGCCGACGCCGGCGTGGGTCGGTGCCGCGGCGATGCATGCGACAACGGGTCGCGACGGGTCACGACGGGTCACCATGGCTTGGCGGCGCTGGCCAAGCTGTACTGTACATTGATTGTATGCTCGTGGCTTGGTTGGCAATCCGGACGAGCATCCGAGGCGACGCTGTTGGGCTGTGCTCTGACCCCCATCGCCACGTCAAACTGACCCCCTCACTCCAACGTGATGCGGTCCGGTATATAAAACTTGACATGCTCCTTTTGCGGACGCCATGTGCCGCCAATAGAGAGCGAAAATGGCATTGTCAAGCCGCAGCTTCAAGCAAAACGAACAACCAGTTTCAATGCTCAGCATCTCGTCAACCAACATGGCTGAGACTGCGTCCCACGGGCCCTGCAAAACGACCCATGTATAAAGATCCATGAACTCAACAGACTGCACCTTGCGGCCAATGACGAAGCTTGTTCATGCCTCAAAAATGGATTGCTGGAAAATACATATCCAACTTGTGCTTATATCACGCTCTTTGCCACAATTCGTCCCAACCAGAGATCCGTCAATCAGCTGCCTTGTTTTGTCTCGCTCGGCCTGTATTTTCACACGGCTTCCTTTACCCACAAGTCCTCATACAAAGTCGTCAACCTTGCTGCTGTCGCAATGGAAACTGTCTGTCTAGAATATGGAAGGCCTGTGTTCTTGGAGTGAACGGTGACCCGCGCACAGCCACGGGCGATTTCATGCTATGCATCTCCCAAGTATCACGCTCCTTTTGATCCGAACTAGTCGAGATTCTGTCCTCTTCGTCCTCGTCCGCGTCGTTTCGTGGATTAGGCCACATGGCGTACATGGCAAAGCTCAAGTTCAGAACATAAACGACACTGCAAAACATGGTTAGATTTCTGGTTGACGTTTCAAAAAAGAAACTTGTGGTTGCAGTCGAGGCACACACACTTACAGCATGTAAAGAGTAATGAACAATGACGCCTGCGCAACCTGGCAAGCTCTGTACTTGCCATACCTCTGGGCAAGCCCACATCCCTGCCGAAAGTACCACGCTGCCGGCGCAGGATATCGGGGATCCGCATAGTCTGGCCCAATCTGACCGTATGTGCTAACGGTATAAAGCGCAACTAGAGCCAAGTTGATGAAAACGGCCACGGTGGGGTACCATAGCTTCATGATTTGTGAAATTAGCTTGGAAAGGAGGAAGAAGAGTGAGATGACAGAAATCGCCACATTGAAATCGGTGAGACTGGCGGAAATTGAGGGGTCAGTTTTTTGTGCTTTCTTCATCTCGTGGTCTAGAGGGAACGGGGTACATTCCATACGTTTGTGACCAAATAAGCGGAACGTTGGGCAACGGCCTGTAGTTGGCATATGCATAAAGAATCATATTGGGATTGGAATTGAGCTTATTCTCAAATCCAATCTGCCACATGTCTGTCCGGTACATATCTGGTTGCGCAATGCCGAAAATGACGAGTGTTGGTACTAGGCCGATGAGCTCAACAGGCATGAGCCATGTTGTAGCTTTCCTAGCCGCTCTAGGCCATACTCGGCGTAAAATTCGATACGAGTGCGACTTTCGCGACGTGAACATGGTGATCTTGATTCTAGAGCAAATGATGTCTTGGTCTCCTTCGTTTTGAAAGTCGGTTGGTCGAATTGGTCTCCGGTACGGGGAGTCGAGAAGGCCGTCTCCTCAGCGGGTTATCGCGCTGTCCATGGGAAACAATCCGCTGGGGTTGAGCGATGGCGAGCCGGGCGCATCCGCAGGACGAGGCGGTCAACGTACGGAGTATTGGTTTTGCCTCTTTTTTCTCTCCTTGGTGCCGTTGTTAGGGAAACATTGAGACGACGCAGAGGCCCGGCAGGTCGACAAGCCTAGAATCAGACCGGGGAGCAACCGGTTTAAGGGTCTTGGGCCTTCCCACCGATGAGCCAGGGACCAGGCCAGAGTACGTGATGATTTGATGGTGAGCTCTGTGCGAGGAGCCATGCACCCAGCATCACATCCATGGTGGCCAATGAAGTGGCGTAAGCCCAGGGGTCCCTAAGCGCCCGCAACTGCATGTGGTTGGCGATTGGCTCTGCCAGCTGCTGGTGATGCGCCCATCAGCCAATGAGCTGTTTCGAGATGCCGCGGAGCCAGATCCAGGCTTGCTGGCTCGTGAGGGGTTCACATGTTTGCGGACGACAATTGTCGATGGACATGTTGGGCCATCTTAGCAGCAGCAAAGTGCTCTTTTGTCGTTGGTTGATTCGACCGCCTTGTCTGTCACATGGTCCGATGAAGTGTAGCAACGTGCTCATGAAACGAGGCCAGCATTCTTTGTTCGGCTGGCCCTGCCGACGGCCAAATGTGGGGTCCAAAAGGTCAAGGACAGGTTGGTGTGAATGGCTTGATTGAGAGATGACATGTCGCGGGACAAAAACTCAAGGCTCCGTACGGAGTACAGAGTACCGAGTAGTTATCGCTGTATTATATGAAGTATTGATGAGCATAAACGTCGACGGTTTGGTAGTGCTAGCGGGTCGCCGAAAGGTATCGATGTGCAGAGTCGTATTCGCTAGATCTTCTGCTTGGTACGGAGTACCTTGGTGGACGCTTGTCGTCAGCTTATTAAAATCAACTCGGGCACTCCTCTGAAAGTTAGCGCGGTGCATGGAAGAGTAGGCGACTCTGAAAATGACATTACAATACTGGTGTTGCGTGACCGAGCCGGATCCTGGCAGCTACAAATGCATGTAGCGTGCTTTGCCCATCGAACAGTTCTTTCGGGAAGGGCGTTGTCAGACGCATTTCATTCCGGTGCCTCGGCGGTTGACTTTGTCCGTCTCAAATCGAGTTCTCCGTACGGAGTATTGAATGTCAAATTAGTGCGCCGCATCGCTGGGGAGCGCTTCAATATTATCGTAGCCATAACCAATTGGCATTGCGCGATATCTCAGGCAGCAAGCCACAGGTTGGAGATCGACCCCAAACAGCAAACTTTAATTCTTTCCCTTGAGGCGCTGGCGCACTACATTTCTTCAAGGGAACCGTTCGTAAACTGTTATATCGTGTACATGATCCAGCCGCCCACCAGGCTGGCCTCACAATGATTCTGCCGTTTGGTCGATTTTCAGGAGAGACAATGACGCGAAAATGAATTTTCCTTGCGGGACGCCGCAGATGCCACATGTCTCGGCGGCCAATTTCCAAAGGGCCTAGACTGCTCTACGGGCAGCAGCAGTGGAGACAAGTAAGTCCTCGAACAGGTTTCGGCGCATGTACTCCGTACGGAGTATGTATGTAGTATGCCTTGGCCATGACTCCCGCAGCCGCAGGGTTGGTTTACAGCCAGGGATCAAGGCGTGTGGTCGCGGGCGTCACCCTGCGAACCACGAGAATCGCTGAAAGTTGTGAACACTACCCGGTGTGGCATGTCGAATGCCATGACACAAAGTGAATGGCTTTTCTACCACGGCCATTGTGCTGCAAAGGGTTGTGCGTGTGCAAGCATCCAGTGCTCAATGACCTGGTCTCTCGTCAAAGTGCCCGCAGCGGCTGAAGATGTCGTTGAAATACCGTACTCCTCCTGACTCAATAAACATATCGTGAATCAAATACCAGCAGAAGGCTCTGATTGCGGCGGAGCGTCCCCATATGGTTGTTGGAAGCATTCCGGGGATAAAGCGTCAGACGCCGATCAATGAATATTGAAACCATAGAGTGTACATGGGTTTGTCTACTGCTGCTGCAGAGCTGCCAGATTCCTCAGGGCTTGGAGTGGTAAAGGTGCAAAAATTCTCCTGCAGGATTCGACCGGTACGCAGCATATAGGGTGTTCTTGACGGTCTGCAATTTTGACATCCGTGGGCACTCCCGTACCCGTCTCGCACCCGCCTCCATCCCGCTCCCACGTAGAACCCAGACGGAGGCTTCAGAGTACTTGTCAGCAACAGCAATGCCAATTGCCATGTGCTTGATGTGACCGGAGAGCAATTCCCCGACCGGAGAGCAAGGCTGCCCTGCCAGGCCTGCATGGGTAAGGTTCGTTGTGGACGGCAAAAGAAGAAGAGTCGGGCGAATCGTGCGTTACCGTTAGGATCGTACTTTGAGCGGGGCGCTCTGTCGACGGGAGAACTATTTGACCCAGTACTCCGTACTCCACTCCGTACTTCGGTGTCGTCGGAGAGTCAACGGTTGACTTGTAATACTAGTACGGAGAATGGAGTATGCAAAAGTTGTGTACGAAGGTTGAAACATCAAGTCAAGTGGTATGAAATTGGCCGGGGGGCGCCTTGCACTCAGCTTCATCCGTTTTGTAGGTACCTAGTAGGTAGGCAGATAGTTACCTGTATTTAATGTCCCTTCCTGGTGTGCATCGTACCTGCCTCATGGATGTTATGCTCCAGCGCGCATAACTGCCCTGAAGCCGCATTGCCCTGGGGCATTGATATAATCTACGCCGGGGAAGTACTTTGCAAGTAGTACCTGCAGCCCTGGACAATGCCAGATACCCCGCGGTACATGCATGCATGGAAAGTACTTCAAGTACTTGGGTACCCCGTACCTATTACGTCCAATCACCCAAGCGTGCATCGTCACCCGCGTCTCCGTGATCTGGATTTTGGACGGGAATCACCAAGACTCAATATCGTTCCACGGCACGGAGCACATTACCGATACTTGGGTACCCGGGCAAGGCCGATTTCTGGCATTGAAAATGCGCCGTTCTTTTGCTGGCGCCATCCTTCGACTCTAAACCGCACACTTTGACGCCCACGGGTGGCTAGCCTTGTGTCCCACCCAGAGTCAGATTTGTAACAGATGGCCACACAATGTCCTTGGCTTGAGGGCGCCCTTGCTCTTGCTCTTGCTGTTGCGCTCTGCAAGTCTCCCTCTACGTACTTACTTTCCAAAGTTTTTCTTTGCATTCTTTCAAAATGTCCCTGGCCTCCGACTCTTCCATACCCTCCTCCTGATTACCAACAAACTACACAACTTGCTTTTTTCCCAATCATCAGACCCCAAGAAGTTCGGAAGACTACCAAGCTGCAGAACTACTGCAGAGCTGAGAGCACGCCGCGCCATCCGCATCCGCAGCTGAGGGTTGGCATTACGCTCCTACTCGTGCACTCAATCGTTGAAATTGTCCATGTCGTCCGTCGGCCTCACCACCCTCTCTCGCTCTTCGTCTCGTGCCCAATTGCTTGACACATCCATGGTCCAGTTTGATGCGAACTTGTTGCCTCTAGTGGATATCCACGCGGTGCATCGGTTTATGCGTTAGCGGCACGACGTTTGCTCGCTATCAAGCTCCAATATAGGCCAACCCAACCCGTTGCGGTTCCCTTGTCATTATCCACACCAGCTGATCCGAATCCACCCCCTCGAATCTCGATCTTCACCAAGCTACCTAGCTTAGTACCAAGCAGCCAAGGTTCTGCATCTTCACCAAAGGCGAGCAGAGACGCAGGCCTAGGCCCGACAAGCCATACACGCGAACCAAGGTACCGGTCTCCGGCCCATACAATACGGTGGTCCCCGTCTTGCTCGCCCAATCCTCCAACGCCCAGCTGCCTCGTACATTTATTTACCGTCCTGGTAACGTCTTGTCTGATATTTCTGCTCTCATCATACTCCGGCTCTCTTACTTACTTGATTCCCACTCGGTGGAAGTACCTAGCGGCGCCTTGATGCAAGAGAGGGAAGACTTCCCCGTATCCCGCTTAGGCGCAGTTTCTCCATCTTCACTGAACTCCACCTCCGACACTCATTCATCATCACTCCCATGCGACAGCTCAGTGAGAGACTCAGGCTTCACCGACAATCCGCCTGTACCGGGAGCCTCTGCCGTCGGCTCATCCGCCTCCGAGGCTCATTACAGCCACCCAGATCACCCCAGGCGACTCTCATCGGGAACTCCCAGATCATGGGTACGGCCTGCTGAACGTCAAGGCCGCTCTGCGCCACCGGCTAGTATACACAGATCCCGTACAACAACAGACTCATGGCCAGCCAAGAGTTCTCTTCCACTTCCTTTGGGCCACCAGTCTTTAAACGCCATCAACCCCGCGCCTGACGGTGGACATTCACGTCCCGGCTCCCTTCTGAAGCGTCACTCTTTTCATCTACAGCATCAACAAGACGCCGCAATGGAACCCGCATCTTTCAAAAAGCCTCGAACCGACTCCCCCCCGCGGCGGCTTGACATCTCTCCTGCCGCATCTTGTCTTGCTGAGCCTACGACAAACCGCGACGGCTCATTTTCTCCCCTCTTCTTCTCACACACCCCATCAAGACGACTTGGACGGCCTACGAGCTCGTCACCTAATGTCAGTGCCAGCATGCTTTCGAGTACCAAGGAAGAGCCTTCGAGTGCCGTCACAACCGTGAAACTACCTCATGCTAATGTTCAACCGGCGGCATCAGCCATGTCTGGCAGCACACCACCTAGCATGGGTTCTTCAGTGGACATGTCTGCCCCTGCTTTGAGTCCAGATCTTCGAATTGCGTCTCCGAGCTTGCAGCTTATTCAAAGCATCGGGGCTATAGAGCTAGTAGAACAAGACACCAGGCCTACCTTTCTTATTGACATGCTAGCCCCGACAACCGCACCTCCCAATCAACCCTCTCTACATATATTGTACGGCAACACGGCACTGCGTTCATCGCGGGACATAGCTGAAATTGTCGGTTTGGAACCCGCTGAGTCCATGGATATAGTCAATTTCCAGCGTTTCGCAGCATGGGCGACATCTCTGCCTAGCAGCCGAGCCAGCCACGAACCTACGTCTCCGTTTCATGTGTACGGCGGTATCAATTGGACATATGCCACTATCCGGCGACGATTCCGCTTCATTAGCGGCAATGTCAGTGTTGGCCGCCCAAGTACTCGAGCGAGTTCTCCTGTACCGACTTCCAACGACTCTATCCCCGTTCCCACCACTACTTCCACCGTCTCTGACTTTACCCCGGTCACGCCGCAGCTTGGCTCCGTTGGCCCCATTGGCCCTCCGGATTACTTTGGAGATGCTGTACCTGAGGATGAACCGCTCATGAACACGATCCAAAAGAAACTAGGTGACGCCGCAGTATCCTTGACTCATCCGGATGAATTCACAAATCAGGTTTTGCAACAGGTGCAGCCAGTCACGCAGTCCTTTGACTGGACCGCGATACCACTGCATGGTAATCTTCCCGACCATATCAAATTTGCGAAGACACGGGATTGGGCTTCAACCGCACTCGGTCCGATGATTGACTGGGCGCCTGGTCTAAGAGCTATGTCTAGTCTTGTCATGGCTACCCCCCATCCTGCAGCCATGTACTGGGGCCAAGATATGGTGATAATATACAATGAAGCCTACGTATCCTTGGCTGGAAAGAAGCATCCCGACCTGATGGGAATGGCTTACACCGAGGGGTGGCCGGAAATCTGGGAGGAAATTGAGCCCGTCTTTGAAAATGCATGGAAATCTGGACAGTCGACAATGAAGCACGACAATCGACTTTTCATTAAGCGTGATGGATTCCTCGAGGAAACATTTTTTTCCTGGGCCATTGTTCCGCTACTTGGCAATGATGGCGAAGTGGTTGGGCTATATAACCCTTGTTTTGAAAACACACGCCGGACAATTAACGAGAGACGCATGCTCACGCTCCGCGAGATGGGTGAGAGGGTAGCCACAGCCACAACTGTGACCGGGTTCTGGCCCCAGGTGCAAGCCGGCTTAGAGTATAATGAGTTTGACGTACCGTTCAGCATCATCTACTCAGTCCGAGAGGAATATGAGAGTGAAGTATCCTCGCTTCACTCGGGCAGCCTGCTACCATCGTCGCAACTCGCTCTCGAGGGGGCTCCCGGTGTCCCTCACGGCCATGTCGCGGCGCCACCATCTATAGATCTCAAGTCATCCGATGAAGGCTTTGCGCCCTATATGCGCCAATGCATGGCCATGGGCGGTGCGCCGGTCGTTCTTTCCGAGGAAGGGGGAAACCTCCCGAAACATCTTTTGGAAGGACTTCAATACCGAGGTTTTCCTGCCCCTTGCTCAACCATCGTTATTTTCCCTGTTGTACCTACTACCACAACAGAGGCTATTGCCGGTTTTATCGTCATGGGAACAAATCCGAGGCGGCCTTACGACGAAGACTATAAGCTCTTTGTAGACCTTCTGTCTCGACAGCTCGCGACATCCCTGGCGTCGGTTTTATTGTTCGAAGAAGAAATCAAGCGAGGGCAGCGGGCAGCACGTCTGGCGGCTCTCGACAGGCAAGAACTTTCATTGCAGCTGATTCAGAGAACGCAAGAGGTCAACGAGAGTGAGTATCGATTCACCCGCATGGCTGAGTTTGCCCCAGTCGGCATGTTTATTGCTGATGCCCTTGGATCCATCAACTATTGCAATGACATGTGGTGGCAAATATCTCGGCACACCCGCTTGCAAGACGCCGAGAGCGGTTGGATGAATAGTGTTCGAGACGAGGACAGGCCAGCTCTGGAAGCTGCATGGGCTAAGCTGGTGAAGGAAAAAGTGACTATTTCGCTCGAGTTCCGATTTAAATGCTCACAGCAAAGTGGCTGCAATACAATCGACACGTGGGTATTGATGAGCGCCTTTCCGGAGAAGACACTAGATGGAGGATTGAAGTCTATTTTCGGCTGCATTACCGATATCTCGTCACAGAAATGGGCAGAAAAGGTTCAGAATGAGCGGAGGGAAGAGGCCGTGGAGCTCAAGAGACAACAAGAAAACTTCATTGACATTACAAGTCACGAAATGCGGAATCCGTTGTCAGCCATTCTCCAATGCGCTGATCAAATTGCGAATAATATTTCAGCTTTTACAGCACAGAAAGACAAAGACGAGGTAGAGAATCTACTAGAGGGTTGTTTGGATGCGGCCAACACCATCAATCTCTGTGCGAGTCATCAGAAGCGCATCGTGGATGACATATTAACCCTGTCAAAACTTGATTCCAACTTGCTGGCTGTCGCCCCTGCGGACGTGCAACCCATAAAACTGGTCAAGTCGACGCTGAAAATGTTTGAGCCTGAACTGGTCGCTCACGACATTGAGTTTGAATTCAACGTTGGCGACAGCTTTGCTCGCCATGATGTTACCTGGGCAAAATTGGATCCCTCGAGGTTGAACCAAGTCTTGATCAATCTCATGACCAATGCAATCAAATTTACACAAGGTCGTGAGCGCCGCAGTATTACTGTAAATGTCAGCACGTCAAGAGACATATCAGAGGTCACCAGCACTGGCATATCTTACTTTAGCCGAATCAATAATCAGCGAGCTCCTAATATGGATATCACCAACAAAGAAGAATGGGGCACGGGCGACGTTATTCATATACACTGCTCTGTGGAAGATACCGGGCCAGGCTTGGCGGAAGAAGAGATGAAGCTACTGTTCCAGCGATTCCAGCAAGCCACACCACGCACTCACGTACAATACGGCGGATCTGGACTCGGGCTCTTCATTTCTAGGATTCTTGCCGAGTTACAAGGTGGTCAGATTGGAGTCTCGTCAAAGGCAGGTGTCGGCAGCAAGTTCAACTTCTATATACAATGTCGGAAATGTGTCGACCCTCCCGCAAAGCACGACCGCATCTCGCCATTCAAAATTGGACGCAAGGTCATTGCTGCTGCTGCCGCCGCTGCTGCTCAGTCTCCTCCTCCTCATCCTCCCCCTCGTCTGCCAGTCCCAGAGACAGCGCCAAAGATCAAAGATCGCTTACCTCACCGAAATAGCGCCGCTCTGGGTAACCGATCCTCCTTCGACGTTCTTATTGTCGAAGACAATATCGTTAATCAAAAGGTCTTACAAAGGCAACTGAGGCATTGTGGAAATAACACATTTGTTGCAAACCATGGCTTCGAGGCGCTGCAAACACTCCAGAAATCGAGGTTCTGGGCAGGACAAGAACAAGATGGAGTCGACATTTCCGTAATTCTCATGGATTTGGAAATGCCGGTCATGGATGGAATGACATGTGCCAGAAAGATTCGGGAATTGGAGAGAGAAGGCACCATCATTACGCATATTCCGATCATAGCAGTTACCGCGTATGCACGACCTGAGCAGATTCAGAGTGCCAAAGCTGCTGGTATTGTAAGTCTCGGTGAAAATTGAAGGCGAGCTTTCCTGTTTATGCTAACCAAGTAAAAGGATGACGTCATATCCAAGCCTTTCCGCATCCCGGAGCTTCTTCCAAAGATTGAAGAGCTTGTCAGCAGGTACAAGAATCTTTCGTTGATCGGCGAAACATAGATGGGCATCAGCACGTCCTCAAGTCGACCTGTGAGCATGGCAGAACGTGTCGAGCCGGTAAATTCATCTTATTCCATCCATGATCCTACCACCAACAACAGGCGGCAAAAAAGAACTTTGCCGGCCTTTGGTTATTGTTTCCGGCGCGTTCCAAGGCAACGATAGTAAGACCTGGAATATACCTTGGGCCTGATTCCGGAGCCTTGCCTAGTAAATTACTGGGTAGTAATCGCCTTTACTTGTAATGTTCGATCATAGCATTGAAGTATTCAACGAGAAGTCAACACGGAAAAAAGAGCGATACACACTGTCTAGAGCAGGTGCATTCGGAGAGGCATCGCGGCAAACCATGATGGGTCGAGGGGTACAACAGAGCGAACATTTCTATCACTTATCGCTTTGAAAAGGCCCACCATATCTTGTTACCCTACAAACATGGTTATCTACCTGGGTAGGTTTCCTTGCTTGTGGGGTTTACGTTTTGATTGAAGGACTTCGCAATTTTCTTTATAACGGGTAGCAGAACAAAGTACGCGGATGAAAAGATTGGGTCATTGCATACATATACACGAACGGACTTGCATTGTTGGCGAACATTGTTTTCAGCGTTGATTTCGATGAGAATTTTGGATAAAGACGGTTGAGGATCGCATTGTTTCATGGACGACATGTGTAAGGCATGTATCATTGACGAACCGGATATATACATATAACGTTACATTACATACCCATTTGAACATGAGCAACCAGTCAGCTTCGTGATGCTGTGAACTGTGCAACCGCTGTGCAATCCAGCAACTACAAAATAACTACTGTCCAACGTCTTGGCTCGACATCAGTTCCAGGCCAACTGGTAACGCCAAAGTTGTATGAGCGGTGGTTTGATACAAGGTACCAACCATGTGACCTACCATTCAACCATGAACTAGAAACAAGATCACTCTTGATGGGTGGGAGGCGTCACGACTTTGACGTGCTAGTTTTGGAACGAGTCACCACGTACATAAATCAACATGCAGCAGTTGTATTAGTTATTACTATCCTCTCCTCCCCGGGTATCGAACAAAACAGCGAATGCAGAATACTGGTAAGTTAAAGCTTTAATCTGTTTTTCTCCTTTTCTTTGACGAAACGATCGTCGGCTTGTCCATAAGACAATAAAACAAATAATATGGAAAGTGGTATCAACGAAAGCAGTCTTGACAGGGTATCTTTGGTATCTTATGAAGAAATGCGGAACCCTTCCTTCCACTCAACCTTTCAATTAGAAAGCTTTTTGGTCATTTGCTTCAAGATTTCCTAAAGTCGTGATTCTCACGTTCGCGTGCCTTCTAGGCGGCAGCAGTGACAGCAGGGGTGGCAGTGGCGACATTGTCGGGCTTATTCTCCGCTTCGGTCTCGGTCGTCTTGGCGGGTCCCTCGACAGGGTCCGCGGCCTCAGAAGTAGTTGCCCCTTCCTTGACGGCCTCTCCAGAGGGCTTCTCCTCAGTCTTGGCGCCGGACTTGCCCTTGATAGTAGCACGGAGCTTGGAGAAAGCACTCAGGCCGCCCTTCTCGGCTTTTTCTTCACCCTCAGCAGGTGAGGGGGACTTCTCACGCTTGCCGAAGTTGAAGGGAAGAGAAGACTTGCTTTTCTCCTTGACGTCCTTCTTGGCGGATTCGGCACCATTAGTGGCAGTGACCTCGGCGTTGTCAGCGGCAGAGCTGCCCTCTTGGAAAAGAGGGGCGCTAGACGCCACGGGGGGGATTACTGGAGCAGCAGTGTCGGCGACTGCCTCTCCCTCCCCTGGAGCAGCGCCCTCAGCCGGCTTCACTTCGGCAGCCTTCTTCTCCTTCTTGCTGAACACGTTGCCGAAAATGCTGTTGCGTTTGGGCATCGACGGCTTCTCTTTGGAGGTTTCGTCGTGTTTGTCCTCGGTGGCCGCTGGAGCCTCGCCCTCGGCAACCTGAGCATCGGCCTCAGTGGGTTCAGTGACCTCAGGGGCAACAGGCTCTTCATCCTTGGAATCATCCCTCTTCTCCTTGGCAGACTCCTTCTTTCCAAAGCCGAAGATGGAAGCACGCTTGCGACTGGCAGAGCGACGCTTTGGTTTCTCGGTAGTCTTCTCCTCGGTAGTGGCCGCGGCAGCAGCTTCGCCCTCGGGAGCAGGAGCTGCTTCGGACTTGGTGGCCTCCTCGGGCTTTGTTTCCTCTTCAGTCTTCTCTTCTTTGACAGCGGCAGACTTGGGCTTCAAGCTCTCCAGGGTATTTTTGTATGCTTCAGATTCGGTGACAGAAGCAACAAGCTCCTTTGCCTCGGTGATCTTGGCCCTGAGTCGAGCGACCCAATCGTCACGTTCAGCGGTAGTGACAGCCTTGAAACTGTGCTTGTTGCCTTTGTGATTTAGGTGGAATTTGTTGGAGCCGTCCAGCTCGGGCTCAGTGGTGTCGGCCTGTTTACATGTTAGCAGAAACGTATTTTGGGGATTTTTCTATCACGTACCAAATTAATGATGCTGGTTGGATTCTTTTTATCGCCCATGAACAGGAGGCCGTTTCCGGTGTGAGAAGCCCAGGAAATGTTATGATGAGCCTGCTCTGTGTTCTTCTCTGCCTTTAAGTACGAGGCAAGAGACTTGGGCTCGAAAGAGTCGGAACCAAAAAAGAAAAATTCCTTTGTTGGAATCAGGTTTCTTCGCCATATTAGTACATGCCACCAACTGTCGCCTCCTTATCTCTGGGTGGGGATCTTCAGCTCCAGCCCGAAACTTACTTTGGGAAGCCAGCACCCTGAGCCTTGTGGCCCAGGTGACCCTCCTCGACAGGCTTGACCTCCTCGGCGGCCTTGGCCTCGGGTCCTTCGGCGGGCTTTTCTTCGACGGCGAGAGCGGGAGTAGCCTCGGCGGCTTCAACAGCAGGTACGGGAGCGGTCTCCTCCTTGGGGAGCTCGACAACGGGTTTCTGTTCCTCGGCCATTCTGGATGATTAAAAGGGGGTATCTCAAGTGGATGGGTATCACAACAAACAAAAGACGAGATGGTATAAAAGGAAAGAAGATCCAGAAGCGGCTTTTGGAGTACAGCAGTGGATGGAGCACAAGCTGAGATTTGGGTGGGAGGAAAGAAAGGGAAGGAACAAACCTTTCCGAGAGGGACAGGTTGGGGTACTTATTTGATCGAGAAAGTCAGGTCACAGAAAGTCGAGGGGTCCACTGTAGAGGAAAGAGGGGCGTGGACGGAGAGGACCCAGAGGGCTGAGGGGCGCAAAAGAGTGGGTTAAAGGGGTTCCGAATATGCTCTGACCACGGAGAGGGTGACGCCAACAAGGCACAAGCGGACCCGATGCTTGCCGGGCGAGCTTGAGGGAGGCGTCTAACATGGGGGGGCTTCCAGAGCACAGACCACAGACTCACAAACGGGCGGAGGAACTGCTGACTCGGGAGGCGGGAGGTTGGAAAAGATTTCCCAACAGTCATTCATTCAATTTACGGTACGGAGTACAGAGTAGTTACCCAGGTAAAAAGCTATGTACTCCGTACACGCTGTATTGTTTGTTGCCCGTGCTCCGTCCTGCGTCCTCATTGCCGTCTGATTCAATGCCAGAGTACCTTTTTTTATCCTCCTCAGAATGCGCACGCCCAGCTGCCTCGACGCTCAAAATGACCAGAGGGTGCCAGACGCCACGCCCAGTCAACCTCTGCTGACTGCTGGATTGGATTGGCTCGGGGGCAACCATCAATGGGCGAAGCACCCTGATCTCGGGCGTGACGCTACTCGGCAGCTGCTGCGTGGTTGCTTGATTGATTTGGGGCCATGAGCCGTGGACCGTGGTGGCCCTCGACGGCCTGTGATGGGCTGGTCAGCTTCATTCAACACCCATCCATCCGCCACCCAGACAACCAGCCCAATGCCCATCCAATCCAATCGACTCGACCAGGGCAAAACCATGGCCAACATCCGGAGCGCCGAGAAGTCCCATGTGCGATGGAGTCTAGGGGACCTAACGACCACTAGGTTCTGGACTGCAAATACGACGTGCCGGCAAGACATGAATAGGAGATGCTTCGCCTCGAGGGCTCATCATGGAGGGGATAACTGCTTCATTACCGCCCAAGCACCCTCTATTGCCCTGCCCAACGGTTGACTGTGACGTGCGACGTGAGACCTCTTGGATGTCCGGCCCTGGTACGGAGCACCGGAGAGGGAAGAAGTACTAGCACCCACCAGCGGAGTTCTGAGGACGGCCTGCGAAGCATCGCACAGCGGGCGTGGCAACGAAGCCGACACCGACAGTCCTTGGTAATTACGGAGTAGCTACCTAGGTTTTCATGCGCCTGATGGGATTAAAACAATGCCATTCACACGAAGCGAATCGCAACCTGCCGAGTGTTTTGGTTGCGTCTCCAGAGTCCAGGGGCAGCTCGCCTCGGACGGTGTTTGGGCTGGGTACGGAGTATAGCTCCGTATGGATCAAGCAAATTTCGTCCACTCAGCCAGGCCGGGCGTGTGCCTGCAGAGTGCCTGTAGTGGACGCACGGCGCACGTTTTTGAACTGCAAGCTCTCACACGCCCCCTTCTTCCATCCAAACGGGCGCTGTGTACTCCGTAGTAGCGAGTGCCGTCGGCAGCACTGAGTAATGAGCACGGAGTACTCCGTACAGCGTACATACATACTCAAGTACGATAGTAATGAAGTATGTACGGAGTACTGCGTACGGAGCAGGGAGCAGCAAGTTGCCGCACGGTGGCAGTCTTGCTTCTCGTCTCGTCAAGATGCTGCTGGTAGCTTGCGTGGTGTCGGCGTGCCGAGTCCTTTCTGCCTGCCCTTGAATTTCAACCTTGGAACCGACGGCTCGGCCACAGGCTTGCAGTCAAGAGGAAGATGGTGTTGCGGAGCCGACTCTTGTCTTCAACAGGTTCAAGTCCTGGTTTCCCGTCCAACCGCCCACCCATCACATCAACCAGTCCATCCTTGCTTGCCCTGCCCTGGCGTTTGGCGTACGGAGTACGGAGTACCGGCGGGTGCATTGGACATTGGACGGACGCTGGACCCATCAGGTCCGCCCATCCCTTTCAACAAAGCCCTCCGCCGCCGTGCTGGTGGCCTGGTGCCCTGCTGCTTGCCATCTTGTTATATTAGCTTGTCAGGGAACTAGATTAGCATGCCACCCAAGTTAGTTACTCCGTAACTTACTCCGTACGTATGTGTATGTAACTATGTATCATGGGTGTCAGGTGTCAAGGATTGTCTGGTCCCTTGCCCGCCCCGTGCTTTAAGCGAAGTGGGGCCCAGATGCGGGTCCATCGACACGCCGGCGCTATCAGACCACCAGTTCAGTCGACTACGGACGGATAGGTGGTCCAAAAAAAGCTGCACCACCAAGCCGCACTTTTGTCGTGTTTCTGGGAACAGTCAACCGGACAAGACGCACGTCGTCTGGCACGCCGCACAGAGTATGGAGCACTCGGCAGCAACAGCTTGGTGAGCCAGTGGGTGAGCGAGTGGGTGAGTGATGGACTGATGCCGCTTGCCTGATCTTCAGCATCCCCCAGCGGCCTTGGGCCAGATGCGCTGACCTGCGTGCCGCGTGCAGACAACGCCCATCCGGAGTACGGAGTACGGAGTAGCTGGCTGGTCTTTTATCTGGGTCCGCGCCGACAAAGTAAATAACTACTTTGATCAAATCCCCGCCACCACCACGAAATGGTCTCGGATAACACACTCTTGTGCCTCGGGGCAGCGCCGGCAGAGCCACCCAGGCAGAGCACAGCCCTTAGGGAATACGGAATACGGAATCCTAGGGAGTACGGAGTACTGCCCAGCAGTACGGAGTATCGCATGTACGGAGTAGTATTATCGCAACGCCATTCTAGGGGTATCTGTGAGCGGGCTAGAGATCAGCTCCGACATCCGCATGCTACGCAAGTAACTACTCACTACCTAGCGTAGGTCGTTCCTGTTCCACCCAGACATCGACGCTTCTCACCAACGTTGCGACATTCACGCACAACCAACCCCCTTGCCGTGAAACAACCAAGCCAGGTCAAGGGCGAACGGCTTGCAGATAGCTCTTCAACCAACTGCACCGCCCTGTCCGGGGATTTTGTCGCTCAAAACTGCCAATTCCACGAATTGCTTCGTCCGTGCCAGCCGTCAACTTTGCGTACGGAGTACATCATGGCATTGCATTACACTCTTTTTCCAAGGCCGCAAGTCTCCCGCTGCCGGGGCGGATGCCAATGGCACACGGCCTTGCGAACAAAAATACGTCGAATGATGTTCCACCCTTTCCAGCAGACCAGGAACAGGGAGGGCGCTTCTTGTCCCATGCAATAGTCGCGGAACACTCCGTGCCGTAACGCGGAGTAGGAAATTCACCACGCTCCTCATTCCTGCTGGTATGGTTTTGTTCAAGGCACCAAGGCCCTCTGCGCTCGTGTCGCATATGCACTACATATCCTGTACGGAGTAAGTTACCTGGTGAGAACCCCGAGTCCCTGACTACTCAAGTACCTAAGGAGGCGCGTACCGAGGTACCCGGGCGCTACCAGGCCCTCAGTTGTCAAGTAGTAATTACTCAAGTAGCGTGCAGGGACCCCCCGACTCCGTGTCTTGGCAGCCATGGAGTGACTTCAGTCGAATTTCAGCCCGGCTCTTCCTGTGGATCACCCATTAAACACTTTTGGAGTAGCACTGTCAAAAGAAGGAAAGAAAGAAAGAAATTTTATGATTACGCGATCCAGGGGAAAATACAAAAACTCGCCAGCAATTGGGCTCCTCTTGTGTTGAAACGGTGGTCAGGAGGGCACCGACCGACCGACCGTCCGTCCGACCGTCCGTCCGTCCGTCTCGGTGGCAGGAGAGAATCTCGCGAAAGGATGGCCTTGGCTCTTGGGTTGATGCCCTCGTCAAAGGCAGACGACCCAGACCTGTCTTTACCTGTCACAGGTCACAGGTCACAGGTCCCGGGTCACGGGTCACGGGTCACGGGTCAGGGTGGGTGCAGCGGGAACGTCATGTCCACAACTGCAAACACGAGATGGTGGTCGTACCCACTCAAACAGATGCATTATCAGGGAGGAGTGGCTGCGCATGCTTTTTCTCATGCGGCTACGTATGTACGTTGCACCAGTACTGCGTACGGAGTAACTACTCACTTTGCTAACTGCTAGACGTCATGTACTTCTCCGTACAGAGCAACGCGGACGCCAGCGATTCAGTCAAAACACCTTGGCACCCCGCTCAACTGCCGGCGCAGTTTGATGCTGCTGACGAAGCCGCTCTTGACGCACCGAGTACTCCGTACAGCGCTCCTGGTATCGCTCGACGAGGGCGCCGCCGTCGCACTCGTCAAATTGGTGCGGAGGCTGAGAGGGACTCACTCTACGGAGTACGGAGTATCGTGAGTTGTGTTGGCCGGCGAAGTCACCCACCGGGCCCAGAAAACTAGTCAAGCTAGTGATTAAGCGGCCGTGCTGCCTGCGCAATGCCCAATGCGCTGCTCCACCAGACGTGGGCTCATACGTATCTGCGTGGAATGGCGTACTCCCGTCTCATGGGTTTGCCTGCCACGAGTACTCCGGAATTATGAGCAAAATCGAAGTACCGGAGCGACGGCAACTACCAACGACGCTTCCGCCCAGCGGGCGATACAAGCAATATTCGTAACGCCACATTGCAGGAGACCTTGTCATGGTCGACGTGACTCACTCTGCTCGGTGCAGCGGCGTGCGGCGTGCGACGTGCTCCGTACGTACATTATACTGTTGTATCCGAGATCACGCATGGATACTCCGTATAAATACCAAAAATCCCCAGGCGACGGCAACCGTCACCATGACCTGGCGGCTTGCGCTTCGGGCTCCCCGCTCTCATGAGAATTTGGACCTGGAGGCAACTGGCGCCACTGTTTATTACATACATACAGGTGGTTTCTACGGAGTACTAATAGGACATGCATCCCTTATTCAGCTTGCCGCCAGACTGAACTCTGTCCGCTGGTATGTCTTGCATGATTGGAGCGTCGGCTTGATATTGTTCCCCGATGCTCGTCTGAGACTTTCATCATTGCCTTGCAGTGTGTTGGAGCAAGCCCTGCTTCACCGACGGCCACAGACCAGCGCGAGTCGGAGGCAACTGAGGATGGAGAACCAGCACAAAATCGCGGAGCAGCCCCCAACAAAAGGTAATTCGGGCTGTGGCTTGTTCAATGTGGACTAGGGGGAATTCGCCAGGACCCGGCCGGGCCTGCGAGCCTGGGCGTGGCTGACCGCCGCCCTTGGAGATGGCATCGCATCGAACCGTCATGTGAGGAGAGGGCGTCAGCCTCGATGCGCAGGGCGGTTCTCTTCTCTAGGTTCAGTTCGGCTTCGGGCCTGAGGCAATGGTGTCTCCCTCCCGAAAGACATGCCCTGAGACATTGGGACGCATGTGCAAAGAATCACAGCTTCCTCGCAGCCTTCTGAAGGGCCAAGTTTCTGCAGGCCTCTCTCTCTTCCAGGGACTCGGTTCCGGAAATTTAACTTTTCGTCAAAGCCTCGCACCAAGAAGGGTCTGGGAAGGGAAAGACGAAAGACACCCAGCATACATGCGATGATGCCACAATCATGGCGTTCGACTCGCGGCGCTGTCCGACTGCATCTTCTCCCACCAAAGCGTGCCGCTAATGACAGACTTTGAACTTTAAACGCTGGACTGCGTGTATTGGAATATTGGAACCGTGGGTTGTCATGTATACAAGACGACGTGACAGGAATTGCGCCGCCACACAACCTCTCTCACCACCACAAGTTGTTTGGAGCAAAGGTGAGGCGAGAAGAATAACTTACCATGTACCGACTGCAACGACGTGACTTTCGACTGCTTTCCGCGACTCTTTGCCCGTATGTATAGTCGGGCAACCTCTGCTCACGTGATGAGTTGCTAAAAATCGACGTCGTGATTAGTTGGTTACCTGGCCGGCCACAGATGTTGCCTGCATATAGATCAGAAGCAACCCTGTCGTACTACGAGATTTACAACGACAAGGCGTTCGACTTGCTCGAGCCGCCCGAGAAGAGAACACCCACGTCACAACAACCCCCGATCATCACGACTCCTCGTCCCCTGGTCGCCTCAAATTAGATAGCCGAGCTCCCGATAGGCGTGAGTCGTAAGAATGAGAGTAGAGCCGGTAAACCCAAGGGCGGTCCTCGATTTCAACGATCCCATGGTGGTCAAATGTCAACGGACGGAGGACGGAATTCCGTGACCACTGCCAGCCTGGCATTGTCGGAACCTGTCCACTGCTTGGACTACCATTGCTCTTTCAACAGTCTACAGTCACTCCCGCAGCCGTAGTTGCAATTCGTAAACCGCAGACAGCTTCCAGAGACAGATGGAAATATCCAAGAGCCACCATGTGCGGCCGCAAGCCAAGCTCGAGTACAAATCAACTGTTTGGCTCCCATGTAACCGTGGACATGAAAAATCCCACTTGCTCATCCCCGCGGACGCATACTCCCTGGTGATGATGACTTTTGTCGAGAGAAGAAGACACGACGCGACGTGAGGTGTTGCATCCAACCTGTCATCAATATAGACGTCTTTCATTTACAGTGACGGAGGAGCTTGCCCCTCCGTGTATGTATCCTGCATAGGTGCGTGACGATAGACGAAGAACAAAAACGAGAGGCGGGCCACACACGTTTGTTTGCTGGCCATTATTGCGCCGTGCCTTGGCTGAATCTGGACGAACCATCCATCCATCATTGTCTAGGGCGAGACCGACTTACATTGACCTCGAGCTTATTTCGAGTCCATGCCGACTTTCCCTCTTTCTCTCCCAGGCATGGACTGACTACTCAAGTAGGCTTCCGTCGTCGAAAAAGCTGAAAGAATCCAGTTCGACTCTTGACAGAGCATCGCCTCGACAAGATCCAAGGAAGGCAAGACCAGGCCGACAACGATCCTACACGCAACTTCACCGGTAAGCAGGTTTTCTGTTTGAGCTTTTCATTCTTCTCATCATTTTGCCGCTGCCACCGAACCTGATGTCACGCACCAACCTTCTCAACCGCCCTCGCCCTCTTTGGCTCCCTCCCACGATCAAACCCTAGGGCTGGCATCTCTTGGAGCATTTTTAACTTGATAGCATGGTCAAGAGAGAGGCAACGAAAACGGGCTCGGTCGCATCCCATCGACAACAAGAACCAACATCATGCCGAAGAATCGTAACAAGAATAAGAAGGCCGCCTCTGCTGGCAACAGCAAGGGACCCTCGAAAAGACGTGATCATGGTATGTTCTATGAGTCGAGAGCAACGTGACCCGAGAAAATGAAACACAATACGATAAACTTGCAAAAAAAGAAGACGAAAATCTAACGCTTGATAGTTATTGAAAAATATGACATGGAGCAGTCTCAACAGAGACTTCTGAGAGAAGGCTTTCACCCTGCGGTGACGTCCAAGACGCCGGAGCAGGTTGAAAAGGCGTGGCTTGCCAGAGTCGATCGCCTCATCGACAGGCCAACCCGCGACGAGTTCGTGGGTCAGATGGGACCCTCCTCCCAGAGTTCTTATACTCGATGCTTGACTACGGTGAGATGGCAGACAGAGTCCGGTTGTCGACGTCTTGCTCACGTCGCAATAGGCCATGCTGTTGATGCGTCACGAGTCCAAATACGCTCACCCAGTAAAGAAGACCGCCCGCCCGGGTCAAGACTTGTTGGCCACCATGTTGAGCACCGTCGACATCGGTGGCGAGATCGCCAACGCCATATTCCAGCAGGGCCGGAGGTCGGTCTTCAACGCCGCCATCACTTCGTTGGCCACTTGGCACGCCGTTGCACATTGCGCCGTAAGCAGTCCACGCCAGCACGCTGGGAGTTGTAGAATCTGGTTAACCGTTTTGACAGAAGACTTGGGACTTCAACGCGTCGGATGAGAGGACCTTTGGGAGCTCGGGAGTGATGATGGCCGTCGCTCCCGAGTGCACAATCGGGGAGCTGAACATGGCCAACGACCTTGATCCCTACGGTATGGACTCGAGCAATATTCTGTCAAGCTGGTACAAAGAAGCCATGGACTTTGAGCGGGAGATTTACCTCTCAATCTACCTGATCCACGGTCGTCTCGCAGGTACACTTCGCCGCGGCAAGGCATCCCAGCAAAAGCGACAGGGCCACAAGATTATACCGGTCGAGTTTATGTCTGATGAAATCGTATCGGTCGTCAAGAAAATCCAGGAAACCAGATACCTTTGGGGCAGCAGCCAGTTCATCTCGAGTCCCCAAGGCCAGTTATTCGAGCCGCCCGTGATGTTTTCTGCAAACCGGTTGAGAAGAATGCGTGAGCACCGACTTCCCACCTGCTGTGGCTTGATGACACTATTCCTGCTTCTTCTAACCTTGATGATGCAGTCAAATACATATCCGGGCAAAGAACCGCACTTCAAGTCCTTTACTTTGAAAGGATTCCCCTCCTGGACCGCCGCATGATGGCTGTCATCCTGCGAGGGTGTCCCAACGTGCGCATGATTGGCATTTACGACTGCCCGCTCATTCACTTTGGTGATGTCCTGTGTCTCCTAGACCTCATCCACGAGGTCAATTGCAAAAGGCGTGAAGCCGGATTGCCCGAGATCAAGGGCTTTGACTTTTATCCCAGGTACAACCATGGCACACCCTTTCAGTCTGCCAGTTCGGCCACGTACGGCTTGACCTGGGGTCCGCATAAGCTGGACGTTGTGCAGCGAGGCTTCTTCGACGTTATCCTCAAGGCTTTCATGAAGACGAAGAAGATGAATCTCGACCTTTTGTTCGACAAAGACGAGGCGTTTTGCGAGTATCTTGGTCGAGTTCCGCTGCCCCCGCTGGCCGTTCCCACATTCCTGGATGCTCTTCACCGGTACATGGAGGTCAAGGACGGAGGACCGAAGAGAGAGGTGATTTATGATCTCGTGAAGCCGGTGCGGCTTGGCTTGGACCGTCACATGGACCGCGACTGGCAGAACGGCTACATGCTCACCCTGGCACAGAATCTAGTCTTCTGCTCCTCGTGTGGCTACGAAACGTTGGAGGAGTTCTACTCGGCCGCGGCCAGAGAAACGCAGCCTCACCGGAGAGTCTGCGCCGGCTGCACCCTGCAGCGATGGCTCGACGAAGAGGACGACCATCTCAAGTCGTACAAGAAACAGGCCCTGGACACGCTGTATCCCAAGTGGAAGGGTTTGGGCTTCAACCATGACGCCCCGATGCCAAGAGCTGCAAAGGCCATCATAAAGCTCCGATGCACGACATCAGAACGACCCGACACCAACCACACGACCGTGGACGGCGAAGGGGCCATGTACACGCGCCAGGTCATGTTGGACCTGCTGCGAGATAACAAGGTGCACTGGGACTCGTTGGCGGACCTGCCCACGCTTTCTGAGCTCCTGGACGATGGGAAGACTTGGGGGCATTTTTACAACAAATGCAACAACCTCGACGTTTACTGCAGAGCCGTGAGGTGTGCAGCCGAGCAGGGCGAGGGGGGGGAGGAGGGCAATTCCTTGCGACGGTCGAGGTTCGACGGCGGCGTGCCAGACACCGCTGAGGAGTTGCAGCCGTCCAGCAGCTTGGTGAGAGGCGTACCGTGCCACGACATTGCTTCCGCAGTCATGTTTCACGCAGGCCTCACGGCGAAGGGTTGGGGAGCGCGCGAAAAGCCGGCTGGGAATCTGGGCAATCTCGGCGTGGTGAATGGCGCCAACTTTTGGTGAGGGCCTTTTTTTTCAAGGACACGTTTGGGGGAGGGAGAATGCCGGCGCACCTGGGGGGGGACAAAATGGACTCGATTGACAGACATTTGGCTTGGGCACAACTATTTGCTGATCCGCGGGATGCCTAGTCGTTGGCATAACGGAGCGTGGGCGAGATACAAATACAAATACGTAACGTTACAACTAAGGATGCTCTGCAAGTTTCTGCGTGTTTGGGGTGCCCACTGCCCACTGCCCACTGCCCACGGCCAGGTGCCGAGTCACGTGAGATGCGAGGACGGCAGGAGGCTGCGTGCGCTGCGCCGACACGTAGGTCCGACGCCATCTCGCATCAACCTGCAACTGAGCGTCCGAAACAGCCACGATGGCCTCCTTCCTGCGCAGCCTGGCGCTCCCAGCACGGATATTCGCCCCGAGGCACTCGTTTCCCGCGCTCGTCGGCGCGTCCGGCCGCACGAACCCTCGCCTGGGCGGCGTGGTGGTACCGCACCAGCAGCAGCAGCAGCAGCAGCAGCAGCAGCAGCAGCCGGCGGCGCAGTGGCAGCAGACGAGGGGCATGAAGGTCCACAGCTCGGTGAAGAAGAGGTGCGAGCACTGCAAGGTCGGTCGGTCCGTCGGCAGGTTGAGCGGGCGCCGGGCGAGGGGCTGACTCTGACTGGCGGCAGGTCGTTCGACGAAAGGCCGGCAAGAGGCACAACGGGTACTTGTACGTCACTTGCAAGGCGAACCCGCGACACAAGCAGCGGCAGGGCTGAGGGGGAGGACGAGGACCGTTCTCGTGCGGGTGCGGGTGCGGGTGCCGGTGCGGGTGCTCGTGTACTGACTTGCGGGCTGTGCAGCTGGGGCTTTGGGGGGAGGACGGAGACGGAGACGGAGACGGAGACGAGGACGAGGACGAGGACGAGGACGAGAATACGCGTGGGCGGTGCTGGTGCTTGGACTTTTGGACTGGACTGGACTGGACTGGACTGGACGGGCCTGGACTGGACTTTGCACTGCCCTGTGTTGTGCACTTTATATTTTACGCTGTACGCTTACACTTTACACTTTACATGTACACTTTCCTCTTCACACTGGACGCTGCTTGGCGCTTACATGCCCCCGATATATCTCTCCATGCTCTCCCACTCCGTCTTGCCTGTTGACAGGAGATATCGTATATGTGACTGCGGGGTCAGCGTTCCGTGGGCGGAAGGAGACCAAGCAGACGGGAAGAAAGGACGCGACTCTTACAATGTCCGCAACGCCCCTGTGCCTTTCGAATTCGTCGCGTACGAATCTCCTCGTTTCGCTTTTCGTGCGCGCATCCTGGATCCGGCGTGTGCCGCGGAGTATTGTCCTGTACAGGGAGAGGACCCTTGCTCGCTGGAGGAACTGCGGTCCGGGCTCAGCCTTTCCTTCTCTTCTTCCTTGCATAGGGAGGAAGGAGCTCGTACGTGATCGAGGCTCAGGGCCTTGAGCGTGCCCCGACGGTGGTTGGCATAGCCGCGGATGCGTAGGAACGCCGTGTGTTTCATTGGCTATCTCATGGGCATCAGACGGATCGTAGTTGGTCATTCGCGGGTTGGTGATTTCTGCGGCGGCTGCTGCCGCGTTGGTGTGCTTTCCGGGAGCGGGAGAACCTCGGCTGTGGCGGCGGCGTCGATTTCATGTCATCCGTGAGATGCTGAGCCTGCAACAGGCAGACACACATTAATTTCCACTCCCGTGAACGGCTATTTCTTTGTCATTTGATGAGCCGGACCTGGCCCTGCTGTCGGGGGATCCCTTTTTGCCCCTTGTGCCAGGGATGAACATGGTGTTCCGGCAAAAGACCGTTGGCAGGGAGTCGTCACAGAATGCTGGCACACCCGGCGACCCTGTAGACCAGGTCAACGCCATGCCGGACGAGGCCTTCATCAAGGAATATCTGCCTTTACTGTATTCTGAAGATCCATATAACCTCCAAACACACCACATTTGTGGCGACGATGTCATCGAGGCTGACAGCTCTTGATTTCCCCTCCAGACCTTGCGAATGGAGGCACCCCGTGTCCGAAGCCAGCTATGCCATCTCGCTCGTGCAGGCGGCGAGTCTGACAGAGGCCCAGCTCAACAGGTGCTTTGCTATCATCGACCAAACAAGCGGCCAGGACTACCGCTCGTCGCTGCAGGGATGGCATCCGTCCGCCAAGAAGCAGGAGATGCGGTCCCCTGACCTGCGGTACATCTTGGTCCGGCGCGGGGAGGAGATTTGCGGATTCGTGTCGCTGATGCCGACGTGGGAGAATGGAGAGGCGGTGGTGTATTGCTATGAGATTCACCTGACGGATGAAGTCAAGGGGTATGTATGTACGCCACGATGTTTACATTTGCCGTGGCTTTCGCCCCGTTTTCTTTTCAGCCCTGGAAAAAGAGGCTAACGGGCATCTCACCCTTTGTTGTGACGAAAACGAAATAGAACGGGTTTGGGCAGCCAGTTGATGGGATATTTGACCGAGGTGGCTGAGCGGGCTGAAGGCATTGAAAAGGTCATGCTGACATGCTTCGTCAGGAATGAGCGTGCCAGGCGGTTTTACGAACGGCTCGGGTTCGGCGTGGATGCGCAATCGCCGAGGGAGAGGCGGTTGAGGGGGAAGCTGCTTGTCGCGGATTACGTGATTATGAGTCGGAGGGTGAAGAGGCGCGGGAGGAAGCCGGCGGCGGACGACGATGAATGATTCTGAAGTTGAAGTACGAGTACACATGGGCGGTACGGTACATCTTGTCCCAACCTGTGCCAAAGGCCGAAAGGCTGTCGATGAATACATCAGCCAAGACTTGAGTCGACCAATTGATGCCGATGCCATGGACCGGCCATCTTCATTGCCAAAGAGTCACCATGAACCCACCGAAAGAGACGAGATCAACTGGCGACTGCCGATGGAGGTGCGGAGCGGAACGCCAAGTCGCAGACGTGCAAAGTCTGCTGCCAAGAATAGCAACTCCTGACGAAGCAGCCACACGTCAACTTGGTTCGTAAGGCTGCATGCATGCATTCCAGCCACTTGACGTGTCCGCACCAAGGTCGAACGAGGTGCCCGCTCAGCTTCAGCTGAAAGAACGCACCAGCCAGATTGAGACTGTAGCGTAGCGTGTTTGATTGACTGTGTGTGTTTTTTTTTTTTTTTACTATGAAGAAAAAAAAGGGGAGAAAGAAATGAGTGCCCGAAAACACATCGACGTGGTGGCAGCTGAAAGAAGAAGGTTCTCCTTCCCTTTCCTCGCAACGTGCCTGCTCTGTTACTCTTTACACAGCAGTTGAAAACTACAATTTCCACCAGACTCATCTACAGCATCATTAGGACATCGCCGTTTGAGACTCAGAATGGAGCCTAAGCAGAATTACGCCCAGCAGCAGCAGCAGCAGCAGCAGCAGCAGCAGCAACAGCAACAGCAACAGCAATCTGTGCCAACGCCTCCTCACCACCAGCAGCAGAATGCGAATCTCAACCCCCGCAGCCGAGACTGGCAGTTTGGCCTATTCGACTGCTTCGCCGACATGGAGGCCTGTCTAGTAGCCTGCTTTCTGCCATGCATGCGTACGTGACGTAAACCTCACACCAAACCCGTCGTGAAGGCCAAAGAGATGGATCGCGGAAAGAACTAACAAGGCGGGAGGGAGCCAGTCCACGGAAAGACGATGGACCGTATGCGTGACCCGTCGCTGCAGTCTCACGAGCCTCTGAACAATGAGTGCCTGATCTGGGGTGGCATCCAGTGCTTTACCGGCTGCGGCTGTCTGTAAGTCTTGAGTCTCGACACCCAGTGCTACCGCGGCTGGACCGTGAACCAGGGCAGAAATGGGGAAAAAAAAAAGAGGAAAAAAAGAACAAGGCAGTGCTGACCAAGGCAAACCCAGCTACAACATGGTCAAGCGTACCGAGATACGCGAGAAATACGGCATCGACGGCTCCGCTGGCTCCGACTGCTGCACGTCTTATTGCTGCCTGTGCTGCGCGCTCATCCAGCAGGATCGCGAAGTCGCCCTGCGCGCCGGCCACTACGCGCCCGTCACCCAGGGATACCAGGGCCAAACTCAGGCCATGCAGATGCCTGCTCCTGCTCATCCTGCCGCTCACTCGGGCCCTCCACCTCAGCAGCAGTCGCCTCCTGTTCAACAGGCGTATCAATCTCCTCCGCCGCAAGGGTACCAGCAGCATCAGCAGCAGCCCATGCAGAGCGGTATCCAGAACGCTCACGAGCAGGGCATGCCTACTCATCCCCATGAAGGGCAATACGCGCAGAAGCAGTAAGGAGAAAGGGGGGAGGAAGGAAGGAAGAACGGGAGGCAGGGAAGGGGTATGAGAGACAAAGACAAACGCAAAGGTCAAATATGAGCCACCGGAAGCTGCGTAATGAGTCAATGGGACTCGATGGGTGCAGCTTTTAGTTGGCAAGCACCACGTTGCAGCCGTTCTTTTCTTTTCTTCTTTTCTTTTCCCTTTTGGTTGGACACGCTCGTCTTGGTTTCTTTCTTGTGCTCATATACCTGCGCTATTGGTTATTGCGCGCATAAATTTTTCCTAAATATGAGTCTACCTACTCTTCTGCATCAGTCGTCTGTCCCACATGACCCGTCACCGTAGTGCTGCACAGCATCTAAGGGGAATTCAAACCAAGTATTGATGTCAATGCCGATCCTGAGAAATGATATCCGCACAAAAGCTAGCAAGATTAGCCGCCTGCCAGATTCCACCGATGCTACTCCTACTCCTTACCCAGACAAAAAATGAAAATGAATGATAATGGAAAAACTCCGATAAATCATTTGAAGCAAAAATTCGACAGTTTTCCCGCCCCCATAACCATATGGCCATCACATCTCTTTTGGATTTAGGTCCGCTTACGCATAGAGTTTCTTTTCATATGCTTCCATGTTCACATTACCTTCCATCTGCGCACTGGAAGTCCGGAGCTCGAAGCGGACAGTGCCATTGGCGGCACCTTTGTGGAGCTCAGCCAGGCTTTTCATACCGCAGTCCTGCATGGAGTGCTTCAGGCCTGCAGCAAGGTAGGGGACAAACTTGTTGATAGAACTGTTGGACAAATTAGCAAACCCGTTCTAGGAGGGAAAAGGAACCCAAGTGTGCTAACGAACCCTCTGTGAGCAACGGATCCCGACACGCCCTGTGCAACTAGAACGCTGTCACCCTCGGAGAAGTATCGGGCAGTACCAGCGTTGCTCTTCTGGCTGTCCTTGCCACCACCGCCGGCCTTCTTGTCCTGCATAGCATCGATACTGCCCATGCCGCGGTAAGCCTTGACGAGCTTGCCCTCACGAGAAACAAACGAGGTGCCAGGAGACTCGGTGGTACCTGCCAAGAGACCTCCCATCATCACAGTGGACGCACCAAGGGCAAGGCCTTTGACAATGTGTCCAACGTTCTGAACACCACCGTCAGCAATGCAAGGTACGCCGAAGCGGGCGGCAAAGCTGCTGACGGAGTAGACGGCAGCGGCCTGAGGTCGACCGACGGCCATGACCTCCTGGGTAATGCAAGCAGAGCCACTGCCCATGCCGATTCGGAGGCCATCAGCACCAGCAGCAATGAGGGAGGCAGCCTGCTCCCGAGTAACGACGTTGCCACCGATGACATCGAGGCCAGGGAACTCCTTCTTGCACCACCGGATCATCTCAATCTGGTACATGCTATTACCCTGAGAGCTGTCTAGGATGACAACGTCAAGACCGGCATCGACAAGCTTCTGCAGACGAATTTTGTCCTCTGGGCGAGTGCCAATAGCAGCGGCGCAAAGAAGCTGCTTGCTGTCGGGCAGCTTCGATGCCAAAGGAAAGTGCTGGTTCTTGGTCAAATCGGAGCGGGAGATCATGGAGACAAGGTTGAAGTCCTTGTCGACGATGGGTAGCTTGCCCTTCTTTGACTTGGCCAAAATCTTGTTGGCCTCGGCCAGGGTGACGCCGTTGGGGGCAGTGACCAGGTCAGTCACCATGACATTAGCGACGGGAGCATCGATTTCGTCCTCAAACTGAAGGTCTCGGTTGGTTACAATACCAAGGAGCTTGGAGTTAAGCTTGCCGTCCTCTGTTTCCAATCACTTTAGCTGCGGCACGTGAAAACATGATTCGCCACGACGAATAACAAAAGCTGTGCAGTGGTCATAGTATGTCTCTCCCCATGAAGTGAAGTCTTTGCGGTGGAACGAAAGTTATAAATTGACTGGGTGATAATCACGTTGCACTGAAATGGTGTATTGGATTGCGCGCAAGTGAGCGGCATTGCCATGTAGATTATCAACTTACCAGTGACAGGAAAACCGCCGAATCCCCACTTCTCTTTGAGGGCCTTGGCCTCGCCAACGGTGGTGTTGCGGCCAATGACGACGGGGTCCAGGATGAAGCCATTTTCATACCGCTTCACCTTGCGGACCATGTCGGCCTGGGCATCGGGAGAGCAGTTGTGGTGAATGACACCGAGGCCTCCCTGGAGGGCCATGTGAATAGCCATTTCGTGCTCCGTGACAGTGTCCATGGGGGAAGACACGAAGGGAGTCTTGAGCGTGATGCGCTTGGTGATTGCGGAGTCGAGCGTCACCTCGGAGGCGGGGAAGCCAATGTAGCCAGGCATCAGCAGGAAATCATTGTAGGTGAGACCACCGTGCTTGGTAGTGTCCATGAGCTCATGAATATCGAGACCATCGGCGGTCTTGTACTCCTTGAGCACATCGAGGGCGGTGGAGTGGTCGAGCACCTTGACCGTGCCGAAGCCGTTGACAGCAGCCATTGCGAATCAAGACACAAGAGCTAGGGATAAGAACGAAAACGAAAGTCGAAGAAGAACTGGCGAGGACCTACTGTATCGACGGTTGAGGTCGATACGGCGCTTCTTCCCGTAGGAAAGAAGAAGGCCAACGCTAGCGCAAGGATGTAGGCCGAAATTTTTTTCTTTTATTTTTTTGGTGTTGGGACCCTGCAGAAGCGGAGCTCTCCTGAAAGCGGGGCAGCCGCTGGCAGGCAGGTTGGGTGCTCCTTCCTTACGTACATGTGCCACTGCCGCTGCGACCGGCTTTGCACTACATGACTTCTGGGCTGATGCTGGCCGAGGCAAAGATCACCCCACGTCTGAATTCACGCAAAATCCCCGATGACGCTCTATTACGTATCTCATAGACATTGCCACTCGAGGCTCCATGTCAAACTTTAACCCCCCAATCCGGGGAACCTTGGCTCTTTGTCACACCCACCATTAGTCACCACCAAATCAAGGCTGGAAACTCGCTTTTATTTGTACTTTCCCTCGCTGCATCGTGCTCACTGCCATCTCCTTCCAAGCTTTTTCAACATCGATTTCAAAGACGCGCTTATCGTCTCTGCTTCTCCTCACCGTGTCCAACGGAACAGGCTGGTCCTCAACTGCCACCATGAAGTCGTCTTCAATGTTCAAATAAGGAAGCGTGGAAATGTACAGGCCTATAGAGACACGTCAGCCTACAAAAATCACCCCTAAAACAGCGTGGTATCACTCACCAAGAGTACCCACTGCTTTAATGTTGCAAGTCACGACGACTCTGCCAGAATCCCGCTGAACTACAGAGCGGAACGTAACCGCAGCACATCCAGTCATCTTACCAACCAATCCCAGGACGCCAGCGTACCCATGGTCACATCGATCACTTGTAAAGGGCGTCACTGGGCAAGCCCAAAGTATTTCATACGCAGTCTCGTCAATCGACACGGCAATGACAGATTCTGCAGCTCCGAGTGACATGGGCGCCGAAGTTTGGCCCGTTGTATGTGCTCTAACGGCGTATTTTCCGCCTTGGAATACTCCACGAAAGAATGCCAGAGGCAAGACTTCGGTGAGATGCCCTCTAGAAACGTTGAAAACGCCAAGAATACCAGTGCCCGTCTGTGCCGCCCCTGTAGATCATCAGCGCACAGTCGGCAGCCTGAGTACATGTCGAAACTCACCATTGTAGCTGCCAATTTTCAGGAGCAAGTCGTCCTCATATCCGGCATAAGCGTATATTGATTTGCCCAGAACACTTGGTCTAAGAATAACTGTCTGACCAATCGGCGTAGTGGCAGTCATTTGCTTGATAAGGTGCATGTTGTGAACGCCTGGAGTATCCGTGATGTAAATGGGACCACCGCTTATGCATCGCGCCGCGGCATGGAATTCTGAGTAATTGTGCGCAGACTGGAACATGTCCCAATCCGGAATCGCGTTGAGGAACTGAGTGAGGATGACATTGTGTGCGTTGGCCCAGACGTGCCACGAATATGATTGTGGAATGTCTGGGAAGAAGTCATCCGAATTTCTGACGAAGAACACGGATCGAGTTCGGTGCAAATGACAGAAAAGAGAGTATGGGAATTGGGACATGCACGATATGGCCTTGGCACCAAAATACCGCTCTGAGGCCTGCGACCAGACATCGAGATAGGTGGATATCAAATCTCGACGATCCGGGGCGTCTCTCAGCCCGTCAACCATGACTTGTGCGTCAGCTTTGACGCCATCAATTCCAGACTCAGCCAAGAATCTGTAAAAGTCGTTGTATAGTCGCGACACGTCCGCTTTGTCCACAACCGTCAATGAAGCGCCGTCTTCGCCCTCTTGGGCTACCTTGATTGTGTCGTAAGTCTTCGCAATATGCCCATTGGGTGAGATGCCGCCCCAGTATCCCAGTAAGGCATGCCATACTATAACGTTCTCAATTCCTGGGTGCAAGTTCCGAATCTGTGCTACCACGTTTCTGAGACCGCTTGGAAAGGCCTTGCGGTCAGCTTCAAATTCTGTCCATCCGAGCTGTGATCGATCACTTCCCGCAAGGTCCAGAGACTGCCAGCTGTCGTCAATAATGAGATTCGTTACTTGTATCTTGTTTCTAGCAAGCTCTTGAACCGCATCGAGGATTTTGGTCTCGGAAAGCTGCTGTCCCAAAGAATTCCAAGTGCCCATGTGTGGGTTAACGTGGAGGACGCAATCTGTAATACGACGGGGGACAACATACAAAAACCTAAGCCGTCTTGCCATTGCGGCTTCCAGCCAGCTGTAGAAGGCGTCTTTGCGTCCCGTCTTGATCGACTACTGGTCCGGTTCCGTGACACGGCATGTGCCTCGGATACCATTGTTCTTGCGTGGTACATGACGGAAGCAACGGCGTGGTCGAAATCGATCCCCTCAGAAATTAGGACCACAGTTGTTTGCGATGACCCCGAATCGTTCCTTGCCTACCGAAATTAATCACCATCGTAAGACAACCAAGTGAAGACTCAGCATACATGTACAGCGACCAAGCCGCGGCCATTATTCCGCAAGGTTGTTGTCACATTACCCACGCCACTCACGGCAAGCAATGCCATGGTCTTGCCATGATGACTTAGAAAACAACATAAAATTGCGTCCTGATCTGGGAAGAAACGGGATTTGCCTTGTCGAGGGCCCAGCCAGGCCGCCCTATGTCGCACGAGAGCAAACCACCTACATTTTATTAGTAGCGTGGATACCCAAAGGACGGTTATACATTCACAGGTGGAGAAATTTTCACCTCACAAGGTTCGACTTGGGAGGACTTTGCAAATGGCGTTAGCCTACCTAATAAATGACCCCCATGGTATACCAATGTCAATATCTCGAAATGTTGAGCTTGTTCCTACGGAGGCAGGCAGTGAACAACTAAGTGACCATAGTTTAGTATTTGGGGACTGGCTACCGTGAGATGAGACCTTCCATTCCGTGTTCAAGTCCGGGATACATGGGCTTGAATCGTCAGAGGGCGAGGTGTGAGGTGCAGGTAGGATGATGATGATGGCGTCATTCAATCCCTCCTCTTCACGAGCCCACCTCCACGCCTCGTCACTTGCCAGTCGAAATTTAAGGGTGAACTGCGCAGATCTGTGAAGCGAAAGTGAAGCCGAGAAATATAGGAATGAGGAGGACCGTGACGTTTTATGACTGAGCATTGGCGGTTCGGCACCATGCTCCAGTCTGGTCAAAAGTATCTCACGCCAGGCCCCGTTGTCTACAGATATCCAAAGTACGACATCCCATTCTTCTTTTTGGAGGCTGTTGGATGTCTCCAAAACCGCCGTGAGCACGACTGCGCCGTCCTGGACGGTGGTGACCTGGCCGAGTGGGGGATAACTTTGAATGAGGGCTTTCATGGTTGTAACCTGGCACAGAAATTGCGGAATTCCCTGAAACTTGCATGGGTGTCTGTACGACACAATACATATGTGTACAGTCGAGTCCGTGTGGTGACAATGATTTGATGATTCAATATTCCCCGCTGGGAGTTGCTCTTGGTGCCACGGCCGGTTTGAGCGTGATTCTGGCCACAGTACGAGGCCTAGCTCTGGCACTGTCTTGCTGTGGCAGCGACAAACCTTGGACGCCGGTGACATCGTCGAGATTCCAAACCGAGAGTCACCTGTCTTGTAAGTTGTAACGCCGGCTAGCTTGAGCCATGATGTCTAGTGCAATGCGGCACTTTCTGAATCGAAGCTGCCTAGACACTGGGCAAGATGGGCTAAAATGAAGTCTGGGTACACCGTACGCTACACTGCTCGACGCTCTGTTGCCGGCTAAATCTGGACGTTGGAACACTGCGATAAAGTAATTAAATTCACTGCTGGCTTGGCCCACGTTGCAGTCTTTGGCTCGGCAGTCTTACTGCTCCACGCGACAACCTCGCACCTACTGCTCGTCGACTCCTAAAAGGCCTGGGAGCTGGACTTTTGGTACAAGATTGACGCGAGTTAGTTGTACATGAAAAGATTCGAGTATTCAGCTGATGGCCCTGTTGTTCGATGTTCGACGGGCTTGTCGCGTTAGTCAGTGGTAGGTTACTAATGCGGCCGTTTGATTGGCCAACCATGCCTCCTCGGAGCCGGTCGGAATGGCAAACGGCCGCCTGATTTATCAGGCCACAAGTTCTATCCCAGGAAAGCTTCTAACCGAGCGAGATGGAACGACTCCTTCAAACCACTCAGTACATCTCCGAGCCACCCAATCCTCCCCCATGGCGTCTCGCAGACTAGCTTTGAACCTCTCGCAGGGCCTGCGAAGCCGTGCTGGTCTGTCAGCCGCCGGTTCTCTTCGTCGGGGCTTCGCGACTCCTTCCAGCGTCGGCAATACTCAAACGACAACGCTCAAGAACGGCTTGACCGTGCGTACCATTCATCTGGCCTTGATTGGCCGCGATATGCCTCTCATGGGCTTGCTACTAATACATGAGAAATAGGTCGCTACCGAGCACTCGCCATGGGCCCAAACATCGACTGTGGGTGTCTGGATTGACGCCGGGTCCCGCGCCGAGACTGACGAGAACAACGGCACCGCACACTTCCTCGAGCATCTTGCTTTCAAGGTACAAACAACAATCACCAGCCATGGGGTGGCAATTAGTTGTCAGAATACTAAATACGCGTCCAGGGCACTTCCAGGCGATCGCAGCAGCAGTTGGAGCTCGAGATCGAGAATATGGGCGGTCACCTCAATGCCTACACCTCCGTACGTGGATGCAAACTCTTCAGGAAGACCATGGGACACCCGACTACTAACACTACCTATAGCGTGAGAACACCGTCTACTTTGCCAAGGCCTTCAACTCCGATGTTCCCCAATGCGTCGACATTCTGTCCGATATTTTGCAACATTCCAAGCTCGAGGAGTCTGCCATCGAGCGCGAGCGCGATGTCATCTTGCGCGAGTCCGAGGAGGTCGAGAAGCAAGTCGAAGAGGTTGTCTTTGACCATCTGCACGCCACTGCTTACCAGCACCAGCCACTGGGCCGTACAATCCTTGGCCCTCGCCAGAACATCCGCGACATCACCCGAACCGAGCTCACCAGCTACATCAAAAACAACTACACTGCCGACCGCATGGTCCTCGTGGGTGCCGGTGGCATTCCCCACGAGCAGCTGGTAGAGCTGGCTGAGAAGCACTTTGCCGGCCTCCCCAGCAAGGGCCCCGAGAACCATGCTTACCTCCTTTCCAAGCAGAAGGCCGACTTCATTGGCTCAGATGTCCGAGTCCGTGATGACACCATGGGCACCGCCAACGTCGCCTTGGCTGTTGAGGGTGTTAGCTGGAGCTCCGACGACTACTTCACTGCTCTGGTCACCCAGGCTATTGTCGGCAATTACGACAAGGCCATGGGCAACGCTCCCCACCAGGGCAGCAAGCTCAGTGGTCTCGTCCACCGACACGAGCTGGCCAACAGCTTTATGAGCTTCTCCACCAGCTACAGTGATACTGGGTATGATTGAGTAACTCTTGAAGCAAATTCGGGTCAGATTTCAGCTGACAAAACTTTTCTAGTCTCTGGGGTATCTATCTGACCACCGACAACATCACCCGCCTCGACGATCTTGTTCACTTCACCATGCGCGAGTGGATGCGCCTGTGCACCAACGTCAGTGGAGCTGAGGTTGAGCGCGCCAAGGCGCAGCTCAAGGCCTCTATACTCCTGTCCCTCGACGGTACCACTGCCGTTGCCGAGGACATTGGCCGCCAGCTCATCACGACTGGCCGCCGCATGATGCCCGGAGAGATTGAGCGCCGAATCGATGCCATTACGGAGAAGGAGGTTATGGATTTTGCCAACCGCAAACTGTGGGACAAGGATATTGCCATCAGCGCCGTTGGCAGCATTGAAGCATTGTTTGACTACCAGAGACTACGGAACACCATGAAGCCGAAGTTTTAAGGTAGCGTTGAGCCGGCAGGATTGGCAAAAGCAAGACTCGGGTATAGAGTGTATGAGATTACCGTTTTATCCAAAGGCCTAGTGTACCATAGAGTCCTCTCCTTGTTCATACAGTAGTTGTCAGAATCGGGTATACTAAAATGTGGTGCTTTATTTGTCTCTTCAACGTATCATGTCTTTCAATCTGTCCCCCTTGAAACATCCGACGCGGCATCGATTATGAAGGATGAAATTTCGGGCTCAAGAAATGCGCTCCCCGCTCAACAGGCACGAAGTCAACCGTAGACAGAGCCTCTGATGCATCGCCAAACGCCGTAAAAGCCACCGACAAAGGCCAGGTTACCAATGCCATTAAACATAAGACCACTCAAATTGGCCAAAACATCCGCGGGATGTGGCACCGACAATGGCGTCTACTCGGCCATCTCTTCATCCACATCGTCCCCAAAAACATCATCCACGGTGCCCCCCTCCACTCCGTCGCCGCCGACATCCTCGGGCTCTGGCGCCTCGATACCTTGCATGGCGTCACCGCCCTGTTGCTGTTGCTCTTCCTCGTCCTCGTCGTCGGCCTCATCCCACATGTCCTTGAGACCCCAGCTTGTCCCACTAAGAACAAACCGCTCGCTCGGTAGCCGGACGCCCCATTCGTTGGGGACTATCCTCGGCAAGGCCACCTTGTTTCGTTCTCTGGCAAGTTCTTGCATGTAATCTTTGCTGATGCCGCCTCCGCTGCTTCCTCCGCGGAACTGATACCCCAAGCGGGCACCAATGGCGAGCTTTACGCCGTTTGCTGTGATGGGCGCATCGCCTGCCGCGAGCGCTGATGCGCCTGAAGCCGCGGAAGGCTTCGATCCCGCTTGGGTGACGTATGGATCGCCCGAGAGGTGTAACGCGTCGTTGAGGATGGAGGATGTGTGGCGATATGCGAAGTCGAGGAGGAGCAGCGGAACTCGTTGTTCGTACGCTGTCACCCCCTGAGAGGTGAGGAGGAGTTCGATCAGTCGGGCATCGCGAGGTCGGGGGTCCGCGGTACCGGGAGTTTGAGCTGGGGGTTGCGGGGCGCCGGGCGGCGCAGCTGTGGTCGATTGCGCGTTTGGAGGGGGTTGAGGTGCATTGGCTGGGGCTGTGACGCCGTTGGGTTGAGGTTGGCTTGAAGCCATGGCGACGTACAGGGACGTGTGGTTGTTGACGGGGAAATGGAGGGTGACGGGCTGCGGCTTGCAACGCTGGGCTGCGCATCAAAGTGCCCCAGGATGAAGACACGGCGATGGTGCATGAAATGGCGCATACACGGGGAATATGCCAAATGGTGAGTCGCAACTCGTGGTGTGCGGGACGCTTGCAGTCTTGGGCCACAGCGACTGATTGCAGAAGCTGCAGCTGAGGATGCAACTCGCGAGGGCGTCGATGGGCTGCGCAGCAATTTGCGCCCGAGAAGGCAGTTGCGGTCGAAGTAGAAGGAACGGTTACACGTTGAGCCGGGGCCGGCAGTGTCTACAGGCCAATGACGCCCAAGTCAATGGTGTGGTCAGCGCTAGACCAGTGGTGGACAGATGACAGATGGAGGGGCGGGCCAAACAGTTGCACAGTTGCAGGGTCGGCGACCCCCACCACGATCAATTCATGGCTGAGTCACTCGCGTTGGCCATTTTTCATCATTCTCCCAATTGAACATTGAAGTACTCACGTCTCTCTAAGCGACAAATCGGGAGTTGTATCCTCGTTGCGCTCCTCGATCGGTACACGGGTCGCGTTTCTTCACAATGGCCACGGGGCTGCCTTTGCCGTTCCTCGTCAGCGTTTCCGTGCCGCCGGGCCTGGCCAACCTCGACGGCTTGACGCGCGAGGAAGTGTCGCTGCTTGGCAATCCCTTCTTGCAGGCAACACCAAAGATTCAAGATAAGCTCCTGCGCTTCTTAAACCGTCACAAGTACGAATTCCATGCTCATTTGGACGCCGCTGCCCTTGAATCGCAAGACGATGTCATTGCTCTGCTGGACCGCGGGGCCCGCAAAGTATTCGTCGCGCCAGATGCTTTGCCTCAATACGCCGACTTTGGAGACAGAGTGCTTCCTGTTGTTGGCAAGCCCGACCTCTCTGCAGCTTCGAAGCACGGGCTGTTGGTAAAGGACTTTGATCTCTCAGCCTCCGAGTCGGGCAAATTTATCCAGGCAGCTCAATCTGCAAAGGTCAAGAACCTCTACCTGCGTCCCATCGATGGAACGCCGCTTGACAAGTTTATCGACGCCGCTCACACGGCCAATGCCATCCCTATTCTTCCCTCAACTGGTCTGACGACGGATAAGTCCGCCACAGGAAAGCTTTTGATATCCGACGTTATTGCTAAGTACTGGAATTCCGACCGCCAGGATGGTCTCGTTCCCACCGTCGTCACGAACGAGGCTGGTGTAGCCCTTGGTCTTGCCTATTCCAGTGAAGAAAGCATTCTTGAAGCAATCAAAACGCAGACCGGGGTTTATCAAAGCCGCAAGAGGGGACTATGGGTCAAGGGTGCTACTTCCGGAGACACCCAGGAGCTCGTTCGAGTAGGCTTGGACTGCGATCACGACACCTTGAGGTTTGTTGTCAGGCAGGCCGGCCGGTTCTGCCACCTCCCGCAGTTTTCATGCTTTGGAAATCTGAATGGCATTCCTGCTCTAGAGCAGACGCTTGTTTCAAGGAAGAAGTCTGCCCCCAAAGGATCCTACACTGCCCGTCTCTTCTCTGACGAGAAGCTGCTTCGGGCCAAGATCATGGAAGAGGCCGAGGAGCTATGTGATGCCAAAACGCCCCAGGAGGTTGCCTTTGAAGCTGCTGACCTCATCTACTTTGCTTTAACCAAGGCCATTGGCTCTGGCGCCAGCTTAGCTGATATTGAGGCCAACTTGGATGCGAAGAGCCTCAAGGTCACCAGACGACCAGGCAATGCCAAAGGCATATGGGCAGAGAAGGTGGGCATCATGAGTCAAGGTGATGTCCCCAAGGCCCCTCCAGCCGAGCAGCTCGCAGACCGCAGAATTACCATGCAGCGAATCAACTCTTCCAAGGTTTCAGAGGCCGAGCTTCTCAAGGCGCTCCAGCGCCCATCTCAGAAGTCCCCCGAGGCTATCCTCAAAGTTGTCACTCCCATCATCGAAGACGTCCGCAAGAATGGCGACAAGGCCCTGCTGTCGTACACTCACAAGTTTGAGAAGGCAACTTCTCTCACCTCACCCGTCATCAAAGCTCCATTCCCTCAGGAACTCATGAAGCTGGACCCGGAGACCATCAAGGCCATAGACACCTCGTACGAGAACATCCAGAAGTTCCACGCTGCTCAAAAAGAAGACAAGCCTCTCCAAGTCGAGACGATGCCCGGCGTCGTCTGTGGTCGCTTCTCCCGTCCCATCGAACGGGTTGGTCTCTACATCCCCGGCGGCACAGCCGTCCTCCCCAGCACTGCTCTCATGCTCGGTGTTCCGGCCAAGGTCGCTGGATGCAAGAAGCTCGTCTTGGCCTCGCCGCCCCGGGCAGACGGCAGCATCACCCCGGAGATTGTCTACGTCGCCCATAAAGTCGGCGCTGAGAGCATAGTCCTCGCTGGCGGAGCTCAAGCCGTCGCTGCCATGGCCTACGGCACCGAGAGCGTCAGCAAGGTTGACAAGATCCTCGGCCCTGGTAACCAGTTCGTCACGGCTGCCAAGATGCATGTCAGCAACGACACCAACGCCGGTGTGAGCATCGACATGCCTGCTGGTCCGTCTGAAGTCCTCGTCATTGCTGACAAGGACGCCAATCCCGCGTTTGTGGCCTCCGACCTGCTCTCCCAGGCGGAGCACGGTGTTGACAGCCAAGTCATTCTCATTGCAGTCGACCTGACAGAGCAGCAGCTCATGGCCATTGACGACGAGGTCCACAACCAGGCCACTGCTCTCCCTCGCGTCGACATTGTCCGCGGCTCCATTGCTCACTCCGTCACCGTGCAAGTCGACACGGTCCAGGAGGCCATGCGTATCAGCAACGAATACGCCCCCGAACATCTCATCCTGCAGATCAAGGATGCTGCCAAGTCCGTAGACCAGGTCGTGAATGCCGGCAGTGTCTTTATCGGCGAATGGACACCCGAAAGTGTCGGCGATTACTCAGCCGGTGTAAACCACTCTCTGCGTACGTCTTTCCCCTTGTCCTGGACACAAAGCTTTGATTATCCCACTGACACGAGTTAGCGACGTATGGCTTCGCCAAGCAATACTCCGGCGTGAACCTCGCCTCCTTCATGAAACACATCACTTGCTCTAATCTTACAGCTGAGGGTCTCAGGAACGTTGGCTCAGCAGTCATGCAGCTAGCCAAGGTGGAAGAGTTGGAGGCTCACAGAAGGGCAGTCGAAATTCGCATCAAGCACATGGGTGGACAGTGAATTGCAAAACGGCAGGCGTCAAAAAGACAAGGTTATCCAGGTCGTAGTCCTTGTTGTGTACATGGGTATGGAACAAGCTAAATATTCGGATGATGAGGATGGATGCTGGTCGAAGGGGGGAATTTACAGGAACCAACTAGTCAACGACAGACAATGCTCGACAAAAAATGGGAAAATTTGAGTAAAAAATGATAATTGACTAGTTCTGCTTCAACACAAAAGGTTTCTATTCGCGACGCCAAAATGTAATGCCAACGCCCGCGCCATGCCATGCCTCTGCGAATACCATCAATGAATATTCATTCAGTGTGCCTCCTAGCAGAATGTGCCTCACGGTCGCCCCTCCTCTCGCCCCTCCTCCCGCGCCCCTATCGCCGTAGGTCCATTTGTATCTCCAAAGACTCCACTCCACATATTAGAGTATACTTCACCATGGAATGAATGCTTTCCCCCTAAGATGCTTGATCAGGTGTGGACGCGGCCGTGGGCCGAATCTCGACGGGCTCTTCAAAGTATGCTTCCTGTGATTCGATCGCAACGCCGTTGCCGCTCAACTGCTCCCATTTTTAGCTTTTTTATTTAGCCTTTTTTCTCTTGGGACAAGTGACCAACCCCCGTGATTAGTTCTGCGCCGACGTCTTCTTCGACGCCCTTGTTGGAAATCATGGACCTGGCCATGCGATCGACAAGCTGTGTTTCGTCGTCGTCAGACCCGGCGTAGTCCTCATCATATTCGCCTTCCTCGTCGTCCTCGTCGTACTCCTCGTCGTTTTCGACATTCTCATCGTCCAAGATTTCGTCTATAGACTCTCGTGAGATGTAGCTGTCGACGAGGCCGTCGCCAATCTCTTCGTCATCGTCAACAGTGTATGTGCTTTCGTTATCGCCCGGCACGTCTACTTCTTCGCTGTCGCTGGCTGAGAATTCGTCAAGCTCAAGGGGCTCGTCGCGCCAGTATTTAAAGTCGGTGTAGTCTTCTCCGCCACCCTTCACTAGCGTGGCGACGGGTGGGAAGTAGTGGTCAACGACCTCGTTGATGTTGACATAGCTCATCTTCAGCTTGTTGAGGCTCAAGAGATCCAGAGACACCTCAGAGTTGGAATTGATGGTAAAAATTCTGGTTCTGGGTACGTTGACAGTCCGGTACGAAATCTGATCAGTCAGACGGTTGCCGAATCCAGCGTAGAACGGATTGTGACCTGGTCCGTACAGGCTGCTGATGTCTCGAAGTGTGGCCATCTTGAACACGTGCGGCTGACGCAAGTAAACCTCTCGTCGCAGAGCTGCCATTGTGCGATCGGGTGACAAGATTGTAGGGCCATGGGGCATCCTGCATCCGCCTTGAACGATGCCATTGACATACGTTCTAGTTGTATCAGACTGACCAACGGATCGACTTGTCAAATACATGATGTTATATCCATTTTGAGCGATGTCGCTGTACAGCTTGGCAATGCCCGTGTGCGTCCAGTCGCGGCCAATCATGTTGAGCACATGGCCGAGGGCGTCTGACTTGGTAATGGTGCCGTCAATGTCGGAGATGACGACGGGAGTTTCATGCTTCCATAGGTACATGTTCGCGGCGCAGGTTGCTCGATTGACAGTGAAGCTCATGGAGTTCTCCCCCGGCTTCAGATCCAGCGCCTTCAGTTGATCGCTAGTCAAACGTAGCGTCTTGGCGTAGTTGACATTTGGGTTTGCAGCATATCCGGGAGGCGTGTGAGGGGGGGTCTGCATTCCGGACGGACCAGCGTCAGACTCTGTCCGCCGGTGTGAAGGAACACGGGGGCTGGTCGTAACATCGCTACCGTCACTGTGATATCCGGGGTCGGAGACGGCATCGGCGGCAGTGTCGTGGCGATGTGCCTTGAGCGACGACTCAATGGTTTTGTTCATGGCCGCCTGCTTCGCCTCCTCACTACTGTAAATCCACAGGTTGCCTTCCTCGTCAAAGCCGAAGAGGGAGCCAATATCGTAATTGCCTTCAAGCTCCTCAGAAAGAATCTTCCTAGCGAGTATCTCGGCCTGGAGCATGTCCTCTTCGCTGCTCTTGAAACCGGTCATATCGAGCATGAGATCGCCAGTTTCGGTGACGCGGCTAGGTATATTCACAGCAGACAGCTCCTTGGCCAGAGTTCTAGCTCGCTCCATTCCCAAAGGTGGGGGGCTATGCGATCTCTCGGACTCGTTCGGACCTCGAGGCTCGTCTTCGTCGTCACGGTGGAGAGCTCTTGCAGACCGCCTGAAAATATCGACGCTGTGCGGCCTGACCAGGGACGAAGTCCAGTCGTCAGACACCGGACGTGGATTTGACATGTTTGGCGAAGCAGATAGCGGAGTCATCATGCCTGATTTCACACTCAGCAACGTGCGAACACAAGAGGAAGAAGAGTAGTCTTGCAAGTAAAGCAGGGAAGCTAACCATTTGCGTCGGAGTGGGTTTGCAGCACGACCGCTGCCGGTCTAGCCGAGTTGCTCAGCTCTTGATCAAGTTCAAGAATGTCTGGGTCGTTGAGTCCAGCTGGCGCTTCCTCAGGACCCAGTCCGGGGCTGCTGTCTGGAGAAACTAGGGGAGACGTCTGAAGGGATGCAGGAACATTTTCGGTAGTTTCGAAGACGAAGAAGGCCTCGCCGCCTTCGCCGAGCTTCATAGAGTACTCCTGCTTGATGCCATTGACCTTGAACTCGACTTTTTTTTCAGACGGCCGCAAGAGCGAAAACTTGCCAAATCGTACGTGAAAGGGCGAGCAGGCGAGCGAGCCGTCTTCATGCTGGACAACGATGACATCAATAGCACCGCTCAGGGTGGCAGGATTGATGGAGTTCCATGCTGTCGAGACCGAGTCGCTGATGTTCCGAACGTACTGCATGCTTGTCGCTCGGCAGCGCGGGCTTCTCACGCCTCGGATGCGTAGCGGCGCGGTCGTTGCCAACCGTTGGCGTGGTGGGAAGTCGGGTGCCCAACGAAGCCCAGGAGCGGGTTGCAACGGCGAAACCGAACGCGCAAGGAGACTGTACGCAAACCTGGAGCCCTCCTCGGATACGCGCGCTGCAGTTTCGTCTGGCAAAAGGGCGAGACTCCTGGAGGCGGTGTTCTGGGGACTGGAGCGTGAGGTGAAGGCTTGAAGCGACGGCGCTGACGAGTGAGAGACGGATGTTGGTGGCGAGAGGAGCCAGCTGATGCGGGAGGGTTGGCGAGAGCCGAGATGGCAGGGAGCAGCAAATGCGATGCAATAAGTTGACTGATTAGAGAGGGCTGTGCGCTGAGGGGACTAAGGAATTCGAGATGCGGATGATGGGAGAGGCGGTCGCGAGGCATCAACCAGGAACCAGGGAAGCGGATTGCAAGGCGAAGGGTTGAAAGGCGAGTCGGTGGTTGTTGGGCCCCGTTGGTCGCATCTGTCAAGGGCGGGTTCAACACAAACGAAAACGCCAAGCGGAGCCGGGTCGCGGCTGCCGGAAGGCGCACAGGTGGAATAACCGGTGCAACGTCTTGTGCTCCTCCGGGCTCCTCCGGCCCGTCGCACTTGCTCCAGTGCCTGCCCAGGGAAGTACCGTGTGCTTACGACCGAAGTACCAACGCCAACTTTTCCGTACCGACATCTAGATGGAAGGCAGAGAATCCACAACGAGCACTCTCATGAAACTGCAACGAGGGAACTGACTCAAGTGTCAATGCTGCACAAAGCATCCGCCGTGCCTCATGACTCCTGCAGCACGAAGTTAGTAAATTCAAGTACCCAGCAATTACTTGCGACGGATTGAGCACTCGCGTCCAGCAGCGTACTTTAAGTACCTAGGTACTTAGTGAAGTAACTAGGGCAATAACGTTACACCTTGACTGCACCTCGCCATGCTGGGAGGATTACTACCGGATGTGCTACTACTTTGCGACTTGCCCTGTCTTTTTATACTTTTCCATTTTTTTTACGGTACCGCAAGTGACGACTTGGCAATCCATCACGCACGACGCCCGAGCCGCGGTACGAGGCATGTATGTCGTACTCGTTACGCCGTACTCCGTACTACTTACTACAAGGCCAAGCATTAAAGTCGTCATGCGGTCCAACTTTACGCCAAGACCACAATGACGGACAAATCCCCATTGCCTCGATGTCGGCATCACCGTGAATTGGCTGCATGGATTTCCACCATCCAGAGTGGCGGGCAAATTCGTCAACTTGCCAGGGCAGCAGGCGCGCAGGGCTGCCTTCTGATGTTGATCTCGACAAGGGCGCCAGCCGAAAGCCAAGATGACGCTAATGTGAGGTCCATCTGCAGCAAACATCAGGCCACCTGCAGCCCAAGCCTTTCAAAGCCTTTGTCGCGTCCATAAGTCCACTTCACATCATCAAAGGGTACGGGTCGGTGCCTCGATTTTATTGAAAGTGAGGCAGGCACAATTCATAATCTTGCCGCCACGGGTCTATGAGTGTTTTGATTCCTCACTTGTTTCTGGTGCTGTACGGACGGACGTACCTGCCAGCCACTACTGCATGTACGTCCGTATATCCCCAAGCACTGCAACTGCAGCACAGCGCCGTCTTTGCCAGTGTTTTATTTGCAAATACCAGTAACTATTTGCCCCCGCCCGCCGCCCGGGGGGCCCCAAGGTACCCGCGAAGCCTCCCCCCCCCAGAATTCCCCCAACTCCCGTCCGTCTGCTTCGTAGTTACTCGCTGCGCCCCAAGCCTTGACCCCCACATCGCGGGTCTTGCTTGCTTGCATGAACACTGCCACCACCACCACACCACCACCACCACTACCACCACCACCACCAACGACGATTTTCCTTTTTGCCCTCCGCCTTTGATTCCCAACTGCCGGCCGCCTCACCACCACACGCCTGGCCAGGTGATAATTCTTATTCTTTTTGCCGTCTCGATTCCCCTCCCCTCCTCTCAGCAGTGCTCGGAGGGCTGAGAATATGACATGGGAGCCCTTGTCCTTGATCACGCTCTTGGTCACTTTTCTCGCCCTCGGCTTGTGTCGTAGATACTTGTCCGGCTCAAGGACCCTTCTCTACGCAATTGTCACTGCCCTGCTTCTACGTCTCGATGGCCGCGCCGCCATGTATCGCATTTATTTCTTTGCTCACGATGCCGTCATCAATGCCTCGCCGGTTGCGCGCTTCAAGATGGGCCTGACTCTCGGGGCTGTCATCTGGTGAGTTGAAATCCCTTGCCTCGCCTTGGCCTGGTTTGCTGTCCCGTTTTCACGAACCACCTGGCCGCTCCAGGACCGCTATACCCCCCCAATCGCTTTGTACCACAGCTTTACGCTGCTTCTGTCGGAGAGGGCTAACGGTTTTTCTTTCCCCCCATCTCGTAGGCTGGTTCATCGCGCTATTCAAACCATTTGGAAACCCATTCCCGAGCTCGTCAATATTCTTGGACTTGACATCCCGCCACCCCCGGATGTCTGTCTCGCCGGAATTCGATCCGACTCGGCATATTTGACCTGGGACGCACGAACTGCCTCTCAGCGCCCTGTTCAGAAACTCTTAATACAGGTCAATGGCGTTGATGGTGGGTGCACTCCATTCACACAAGCCCAGAGTACTGCTCGGCGAAACACGCAGTGTCCCTTCCAGAGATGCTGACCAAGACTTGGATCAATAGTTGACGAAGTAGCCGGTAACGAAAAGGCCATAACAATTACTGGTCTGAGACCCAATCATTTTTACAACATCAGGGTTATAGCAGTTAGTCCAAATAACTTTCGATCCAACAGTACTGTCATCAGGCTACGCACGTTTGGTAAAGATGGTCGACCTCGACTGGGAAATTCTCGACTGCCTACCAGCTTCGTAGACCCGGGCCTTTCACGTGCGACCGCCAACGACGATGCCGATGATTCCGATGGACCCGGATTCCCGTACCCGACCGTTGAGGCTACACCAGTCAACGATGGAGTCACGGGCTCCTCCAGAGATCTTGCAACAGGAGTCCCTGGTCAGCGGCGAAATACGCTGCACAGACGACATTCTCCGTCAGTAGCGAGTACAGACCAGGGACAAGTCAAGTCTGCAGTATTAAACGAGCCAGAAATGTCACTGGCGGACTTGAATGAGAGGTTTGAAGCTATTCGAAGGGAGATAGATGACGTTGTGCAATTGGCAGCCAAGGAACAGGCCGAAGCTCTGCAACAAGAAGATGAACTGAAGAGGGAGAGGGACAGGAAGAGACAAGCTCTCAAAGAGAAGGAAGAATGCACCACCCAGCTAAAAGCCATGATGCGGACGACCATGGAGCAAATGCGAGCCGCAGAAAAGGAGCGAGCGAAGAAGGAGCAGCAGTTGAGAGAAAAGGAAACAAAAAAGTCGAAAATTAAGGATAGCATTTCCAAGTTCGAAAAAGAAGTGGAACGGATGAGAAAGGAGCGTGAAGACTTCCAAACGCAGAGAAGGGAAATGGAAGAGAAACGGGATCATGCCGTCAAAGGTCTCAATGCTCAGGTGGCATGTCTTCAGGAAAAATGCGCCGGGCTGGAAGCCGAGCTTGCCCAAAAAGGGAAACAGCTACAGGATCTCAAAGCAACACGGGAGCAGCTCCCTGACGCCAACGACGAGCAATGGAAAGAGGAGGACCAGCGGCTCAGGAGAGAGTGGGAGGTGAAGAGGCGAGACTTACATAACCGCCTTGTTACAGAGACCAAATTCGGGCACAATCTGGACCAGCAAATTCGGGCCCTGGCCGACCAGCTGGCCTTTCAGCAACAACAGGCTGGTCTGAATTTCTTCCCCCCGCTGTCGTCCACAGCGGTGGATTTTGACCCAGCTATGCTATCTCAAGCTGCGAAGCGCCTGAGCTTTCCAGGACCTGGCTTGGGCGGCACCCCGGTATCATCACCCCCTTTGGCTCACGCTGAACCACAACTTCAGGGCAACGTATCGTTTGGTGCTCCTACGTTCGGGCCTGGCCTTTTTATGGACATGTCGGAGAACAATCATGTTGAGGCGCAATCCGAGGCCGAGCTTAAGGCTGCTACTGGTCCCCTGAGCCCTTCTGCTCAGACTCTTCTCCCGTCAAACATTTTTGACGACACTGAGGAGCATGTGGATGTCAAGCAATCTCAGAATCCCATTCTGCCGCAATCTATCGTGGCCGAAGAGAACGGTCCGCAATCGCCAGTCTCCCCCGCCCCGTCTTTTCACGTCCTCCCAAGTCCCCACGGATCCGCGAATCATTTACCCTTCCATCAGTATGCAGACTCTGGTGATCAAATCTCTTTAAACATGCCCCAATCACCTCCTGCGCGCTCACCAGCCAGTGTTCATCGATTCTCGACCATCTTTTCGCCTTTTTCTCGCAGCACCAAAGCCCCAAAGACGTCTGATGAGGACGGCCCCCCCATTGGTAGTCTCAAAGTAGGCCAGAGTCAATCATTTCCGCGTGGTACGGAAGAAGGCGAGAATATGGAGTTTCGCCGGAGGCTATGGCCCTGGGGTATCAACAGCGGCAGAAATTCCACGGGTCAAGAGAGTCCGTCGGCAAGCTTAAACTACTTCTCTGCTCGTCGGGTCAATTCCTTGAAGGGATCTAGAATTTCCGCCATCTCGGACCGAGAACAGGATCCTTCTAGGCCGTCATCCATTATCTCTATCGATCATCCCCGTCCCTCTACCGACAGCGCATCCATATGGGGAGCTCCTGGAGATGCAGCCACCAACTTGAAGAACAGTAGGTTTTGGTCTCCAAGCCGAGGCGGGTCAAGAAGGCCGTCTTTGCACGGATCAACGACTGCGCTCACGACCACATTAGCGTCTGCAGACGACGAGATCTTGGAGGAGAGTGACCTGCGAGATCCTCATACATCTCCCAGCCAAATTGGAGTGATTGGATCCCGTCCGCCAGCAGCGTCGTCCAAATCTCTCATGAGCCAACGCTTGAACCCCACAGCTCCAACATTCATGGGCAACATCTTCCGCAAGGATAAGGACAAGGACGGAGGCAAGGACAAGCCCAAGGAAGATAAGGGCAAAGGCAAAGAGGTTGGAACACCAGCCAGCGACTTTCCGGAGATTCACGACGACTCGCTGTCGGACTCACGAATTTCCAGGGATACATGTTCTCTTCACACGGGCACGTCGGTGTCGGAGTCTCGTGAGTCGCTGCAACTAGACTTGACGCAGTCCAACACACCGTCAGATATGAATTCTGTCTCAACGTCGAACGCCAAAGACTCTGATAATGTAGTGCGAAAATTGTTCCGCAAAGGTAGCTCCAGCAAGTTCAGTCTTTCCTCTAGGCTTGGCAAGGACTCTGGGCTTTTTAAGAAAGGACCAGGCAGCACCTCCAACTCGGACAGAAATGCATCCGCCGAACAACGAACAAGCATTGGCAACGCAGATGACCTGGGCGAAGACGGCGCGGCGTTTGGGCGCAGTTATGACAGCATGACCAGCAGCCCATCTCTTGGTCCATCCAAGTCGAAAGACAGCAGGGAGGGACGAATGAGTTCGTGGCGCTTCTCTATGCGTAAGAAGACTAAGGACGCTCCGGCTAGGGACAAGGAGAGTCTGGAAATAGAACGGGCCCCAGATGACTTTGGGGTTGGGGGTAGTCACAGGGGGACCAGCGGAACATGATTATACTCTGGATTAGCCGGCAACATTGAATAAATAAAATGGTAGCTCTGACACACACGACGATGAGATGAAGCCATGCCATGTGTAGGACCGGCAGATGTGAATGAATGGGCGGTGTCGGACGGTCGCTGTGCCGTCGAATTGACCGCCACGCCATTGCAGCGCACACGCAGTTTTAATGTGCTGTAACCAGTCGAAGGTAACTTACAAGTACTCAAGTACTCCGTACCTGGCGGTCGATGTTGACGGAGCCCGGAAACGCCTGGCTGGGTTAGAGCCTTGGAGGTCAATTGGCAGTCAGACCCGCTTTTCGATGTCGCTGACAAGGAAATGTACTTGAGTACACGGACACGGACACGGAGGCGAGGCGGACATGGACAGGAAGCAGGAAACAGGCACAAACACACAGACATGAAGCTGCGGCATCCCGGCTCGCGAAGCGGAGGATAGGCCTTGACCTCTGCATTTCCCATCTACGATACCTTGTCATCAGGTGAAGCAGGCACAATGCCACTTCAGACGAACAGAGACACACCTGCAGCTTCGGCTCTGAGTGCAGGTAAGGGCCTCCCTCTTGCACGCAATGCTCAGTCAACCCTCCATCCTAACCACGGGTATTGCGTTGCAAAATAAAAAACAATAAACAGTCGACTACGATCCGATGGAGCATCTGAACATGCTGTTTTCGCATCCGTCTACCGTATCGTCGATCAGCCAAGTGTCGCAAACCCTCAAAGCTCACCAAACCGTGCTATCGAACGAAATCAACAACCTCGAACTAGAGCAAGCGTACAAGCCCGACTCCAGCCTGGAACGCATGCAGTCGGCGCAGACAGAGCTGGCTCGGCTCTTCCGGAAAATAGAAACTGTGCGATCACGGGCGATTGAGACGGAGCGGAACATCACGTCCATGACGGCGGAGATCAAGCGGCTGGACGGCACGAAACGTAACCTGACGCTTAGCATGACGGCGCTCAAACGCTTGCAGATGCTCACGACTGCTTATGAACAACTCCGCGGGCTTGCCAGAACGCGGCAGTATCGAGAGTGCGCTGGTCTTTTGCAGGCGGTGATTCAGCTGATGAAGCACTTTAACAGCTACAGAAGCATAGAGCAGATTGCGACCTTGAGCCGGCAAGTGTCGGAGCTCCAGAGGGAGCTGCTTGAGCAGGTGTGCGAGGACTTTGAAACGACTTTTGTCAAGGGCGAAGTGGCGACGAAGAGGAATATGCTTGTCGAGGCATGCCTGGTCATGGATGCCTTGGGAGACTCGGCCAAGTCGAGAATAATCACTTGGTACGTAAACACGGAGCTGAGAGAGTATCGGCAGGTATTCCGTGGGAATGACGAAGCTGGCAACCTCGATAACATTGGGCGGAGATATGCGTGGTTCAAGCGCACAGTGAAGACGTACGAGGACGAGCACGCAGCCATCTTCCCGTCGCACTGGCACGTCGGAGAGCTGCTGACCACGGCGTTTTGCGATGGCACCAGAGATGACTTCAAGGGGATTTTGGAGAGGAGCATGCGACGCGGGGACGGGAACAAGGTCGACGTCAACTTGTTGTTGCGCTGCTTGCAGGAAACGCTAGACTTTGAGCAAAGCCTCGAGAAGAAGTTCTCGGACGCGCCGAGGGCGAGCATCGATACTCTGAGCTCGACGGAGGGAAAGACGCACAACTTCAATGGCCTCATCTCGGTTGCGTTTGAACCGTACCTGAGCTTGTGGGTTGACTCGCAGGACAAGCAACTGGCGTCGTTGATGTCCAAGTACCGCAACCAGCCGCTCATTCCCGCCGGCGAGGAGTTCTCTCCTCAGGGGATCATCCCGTCTGCCATTGAGCTCTTCCACTTCTACAAGTTGACCCTGTCGCAGTGTGCGAAGCTGTCTACCAGCGACAGGTTGCTGGACCTGTCCAAGGTCTTGTCCAAGTACTTGGACGAATACGCGCAGCAGGTTCTGTTGCACATCCTCCAAGCCGGCGGGTCTCAGGGCCCGTCACTACACAATGCCATCTTGGTGCTCAATACTGCCGACTTTTGGCATGTAAACACTGGTCAGCTGGAGGAGAATATCAAGAAGCGCATCGACAATGAGCTCGTGCCAAAGGTGGACCTATCGTCGCAAGCTGATGCTTTCCTGGGCGTGGCTAGCGCCGCCGTGTTGGCATTGGTACACCTGGTTGAGCTGGAATGCGAGGGGACATGGCGTGAGATGAAGAATACAAACTGGAGCACCATGGACACTGCGGGCGACCAGAGCACCTACGTGGGTGAGTTGGTCAAGCATGTCAGCACAAAGACGGCAGAGATACTGGGCCTGGTGGGCAAGCAGCAATACGCCAGGGCGTTTTGTGACAATCTGGTTGAGCACCTGGCCGCAGCCTTTATCAACAGCATTGTGGCATGCCGACCCATATCAGAGGTTGGCGCGCAACAGGTAGGCCTTGCGCACTCGGGTCACGCGGCGTACAAGCCCAGTCGCTAATCATGTCGAACAGATGCTCGTGGACAAGTACGCGCTCACCAAGTCCTTTGGCAGCCTCCTCTCTCACCACAATCCCCTGTCGTCCTCAACAACGCAGCAAGCACCGCCCTCCAGCTTCGTCCGGCGCGTCGAGCACTCCATGAACCGCATGGACCCTCTCCTCAAAACCCTCCAAGTCCGGCCTTCACCCCCCGAGGGTCTCGTCCAAGCCTACCTCATCCACATCGGTGATGGCTCCGACACCAACTTTAAAAAGATACTCGAGCTCAAGGGCATCCGCAAGCAGGACCAACCCCACCTCATTGAACTATTTGGCATCCACCGCGACGGCAGTTCCCATGAGAAACTTGTCCCGAGCTCTCCCCTGCTGACGCCCATCATGACGACGACGGCGGCGGCGGCGGCGACGACAGGCATGGCAAGTGGTGCTGGGGTCGCCGGGATGAACCCTGGAGCTGCACTCACCGCGGCGGCTGCGGGGGCAAGGTTCGACGCAGGCCTTCTGGGAGAAAAGCTGCTCAGTGCGGCCAGGGACATTGGGAGCACTACGCAGAGTGCGGAGAAGGCTACAATCAATGAGAACTTGAGGAACTTTGGAAAGTTCTTCAAGAGGGACATTGGAGGTTTGGGGGTGAGGTTTGGCAAGGGGAGTGCTGACGACGGCGGAAGATAGTTTTTTTTACCCGACATGGGGAGGTATCCAAATAAAGACGGGCATTGCAATTTTTGCTTGTTTATGGAGAGCATGTGGTGGCATGTGATGAGGGCTTTGCTCGCCGCGGTTTCTATCTGGAGAAAAGGAGAGGAGATACGAATCGTCGTTTGGAGCCTCGGTGTTAGTCCAGTTGATAGTCGGCCGCGTCACGACGCCGCCGCATCGATGTGGAAACACGGAGGAAGCAATGACCAAACGGAAACATGGTCATGCACTCCTGACCTTTCCTGGAGGTCACTATCAACGACCTAGGCGATGACATGTCCTATCCGTCCCATCCAGGTCCAGTCCACGGCCGCTACATCATCAACGATTAGGGATGCTATTACAAAGCAAGGGTGCTGCTTACTTAATCCACAAGTCACTCGGGAGTCTGGACTCGGGACAACGAGCCCCCCGCCCGGTGACCGAAGAGGTGACCAAAACATTCACCGCCGCCCCTCCCTCTCCTGCTCTTCGGCTTGCGACCAGACTCCAAATATCACGACGCATACTTCTCCCGTTCAATACCGCCAAACTGTTGGCCTCAACGTTCCGACGGACCTTGCGCTCCAGTGCTGGGCTATCGATTGCGGCAGCGGCAGCGGCAGCGGCAGAGTTTAAACAAACCCGCCCTGGGGCGCACCAAGCAGGCGTACGAAAGATGCACGGCAAGGTCGTCAGTACGTGTCAAGTTGCCACCGCCAACGCCCTTCCATCAGGGGAAGCAATTGCTGACGGGAGACGACATGAAACAGTTATTGGCTCGGGGCCGGCCGCCCACACTGCCGCCGTCTACTTGGGCAGAGCAGAGCTGAAGCGTAAGTTGGACAACCCCCCCCCCCCGCGCGGTCGCCGGCCGACTAGACTCTATTCCTTCCGACACGCGCTCAACGAGAATTGGACACGCAGCCGTTTTATACGAGGGCTTCATGGCCAACGGCATCGCCGCAGGCGGCCAGCTGACGACCACGACCGAGGTCGAAAACTTCCCCGGCTTCCCCAAGGGCATCATGGGCCAAGAGTTAATGGTGACAACCGCCGCCCGTCCTCCCCCCACCCCCCAAGTAAGACTCGAGCACACGAGACGATCTGACACAGGCGGGCCGCAGGACAACATGCGCGCGCAATCTGAGCGCTTCGGCACCGAAATCGTCACCGACACCGTGACAAGGCTCGACCTCAGCAGCCGCCCCTTCCAGTACAGCACCGAGTTCTCGCCCGACGAGACGCACACGGCCGACGCGGTCATCATCGCGACGGGCGCCTCGGCCCGCCGCATGAACCTCCCCGGCGAGCAGGCGTACTGGCAAAACGGCATCTCGGCGTGCGCCGTGTGCGACGGCGCCCTCCCCCTCTTCCGCAACAAGCACCTGTTCGTCATCGGCGGCGGCGACTCGGCCGCCGAGGAGGCCACGTTCCTCACAAAGTACGGCAGCCACGTCACCGTGCTCGTGCGCCGCGACGTCCTGCGCGCCAGCAAGGCCATGGCCGCGCGCCTGCTCGGCAACCCAAAGGTGACGGTGCGCTTCAACACCGTCGCCACCGAGGTCCGCGGCGGCCCGGACAACCTCATGAGCCACCTCGTCGTCAGGGACACCGTCACCGGCAAGGAGGAGGTCGTCGAGGCCAGCGGCCTCTTCTACGCCATCGGCCACGATCCCGCCACCGCCCTCGTCAGGGGCCAGGTCGACATGGATGGCGACGGGTACATCGTCACCCGGCCTGGTACTACCATGACGAGCGTAGAGGGCGTCTATGCCGCCGGCGATGTGCAGGACAAGAGGTACAGACAGGCCATTACTAGTGCGGGTGAGCTTCGTCAATTCCCTCCTCGTGTTCCCCCAACTATGAATCTCAAGTCTTTGTCTCGTGCAAGAGGTGGTGACTTTGGCTAAAATTTGGTTCCACAGGTACGGGATGTATGGCTGCCCTCGAGGCCGAAAAGTTTATAAGCGAGCACGAATAGATCCGGGCATAAAGTATAGAATGCGGTGTTAGAACCTGGTAGAATGCGCAGATGATTCTATATATAGACTAGACATCCGGCCGGCAGGCCACAAACCAAGAGACCTCGCACCAGCTCACTTCAGGAAGCCCGACACGGGGAGAGCAATCATGCAATCTGTTCGAGCGGCCCTTTCCGATTGTCTGTACCTCAGTCACGGGAGACGACTGCAACACCAGCGCCATTTCGACACGCCAAAAAGCACAGCTAGCCTTTGTACGCATGCACGAATCTGCACCTACGCGACGCCGTGTAAATGCCTGTTTTTTCAACATCCGTATTTCGCCCAGTGTGACCCTCACAGCAAACGCCCACACATACGCACCAAAAGAGCCATTCCCTCGTCTTGACCCAAAAAGGGGATACTTTTATTCTCGCTCCAGAACGGCCGGAGCAGTAATTGTGGTACCGCTGAGCTTCTCGAGACCTTCGCCACCCTGTCAGACATCGCTGTTAGCACATGCGTCCACGGCCAGAGTGCGTCGGCACATGGTTTTGACTTACGTAGCTGATCAAAGGCGAAATCTCAATGCCACCTTCAGCCACGACAGTAGCTCCGGCCGCAGCCGCCCATCGCTGGCCCTGGCCCATGATGTCGGCCTTGCTGGTGTCGGGGTCGTCCTGGCCCTTGCCGCGGGCATTCTTCAGTGGCGAGAACTCGTCCTCGCGACGAACCTCCATGCATGCAAACTTGTCCAGAGACAGCATGGGGAAGACGTCAAAAACAAACTGCTCAAGCTTGATGCCGTTGGGAGTCTCCGGCTTGATGGGTTCGCCAGACTTAGTGTCTGCGTAGGGAATCTTCTTGCGAGCAATGTGGTGGGGCAGCTTGTGAGCCCACTGAGGAATGGATTCGAGGAAGCAGAAAGAGTAGTAGTGGTTCACAATGTTGGCAGCCCGGAACTTGAGGACGCCAGGGTGCTTGGGATCCTCTGCCTCAGAGGTGGCCTTGTCAATCTCGGAATACTCGACAACGTCGGGCTTGCCGTTCTTGGAGAGGATGAGGCCGACAGACTCGGTAGCGTCTCGCTTACGAACGACCTTGGTGGCAATGTCGACGTCGAGGGAGGAGGAGAAGCCAATGAAGACGGGGTCGGCAACCTTGACGAGACAGTTGTCGACGCAATAGGCATGGATGTGCTCGATGCCGCGCTTGCGCATGTCGTCGAGAACGCCAGAGACAACCAAGGCCCGGTAGATGCCGCCGTTGCCATCGGGGGCGACAGCGACCTTGCTCTTGCTCTCGAGGAGGATCTTTCCCTCGTTGGAAATGCAGGGCAAGACTCCTTGCTCGAAAATCTTGACATTGGCAGCATCTAGGCCAAAGTACTTGTTCTCCTCGAAAAAGGTCTCGGTAGGCTTGCGGGTTGGGCCGCTAGTCATGACGTACCAGGGAACGGCGACAGACGCGGCGCCGCTATGCTTGGCAGCAAGCTCCTGGATCTTGCGGATCCTCTCGGCCTGGATCTGGAACAGGCTCTTGTGGGAAGGCAGCCCAATGTCGTAACAACCCTTGGGCGCCGAGCTGCCCAAGCGAGTTCCCTGACCGCCAGCCATGAGAACCACGGCCACCTTGTTCTTGCCGATGAGGCCCAGGCCAGAGCTGTACCACTTGTTGATGTCATGGGGACTTGAATCGAGAATGCTGGCTTGAGCAGACTCGGGGAGGGGCTCGAGGGCGTCGGGGGTGTCTGACTTGGACTCGCCAAGGGCCCTCTTTGTGATTTCGTTGATGGAGGCAGGGTTGAAGCCGGACAGCTGGTCGTACAAGGCAGCCTTGTCTTGGGTGCTCAGAGAGTCGTAGAAAGTGAAGACGTGGTCCTGGCCAGCTTCGGTGTACTTGGCCTTGAGCTCAGCATAGGCCTCTGCCGAAGGCTCAGTTGGCTTGACGCCGACGCCGACGCCGACGGCCTCGGAGCCGGCGTTGAGGGCTTTCTTGACCTTTTCCATGGTGGGTGGACAGAGGGATAGACTGGGTGCCGACGGTGCGTCGTTGGGTTGCTACTTGTTCAAAGACGAGTGATGCAGCCAATTCGGCGGGAAACAGCACAGGACAGGACAGGGACAAGGCACGTCAAGACTCAAGCGGTCGAGGACGGCGAAGAGGCGGCGGTGAAATGTATACAAGTCGAGGTTGGAGACGGACACAGGCTTGGTCGATGAAAACGGCCGAGGTGTGCATGCGTGTTGATGATGATGTGGATGGGCAACGGGACGTCGACCCGATACGCCCGGGGGTGGGGGACATGGACCTGGTGCGCCGTTCCCCCGGCCAAGGCCAAGGCAACTGTTTGAGCGGCCAGGCGGGGCTGACACGCCGCCATTGGTGGGGGGCGGCCCCTGGAGTGCCCCTGGAGTGCCCTGCTGAAAATAGCATCACGGACACGGACTCGACAGCACGACAGCATGGGCATCGGGCTGGGCTCTCTTCATCTCGGCCAGCCAAGCGGCTCAGTTGCAAACATGCAGACCCGAATGCGGCAACTGACTCCGTACGCTGTGCAGAAAAAGTAAATCAGAACAAGCGGCGCACAAAAGCACCCCGGGCATCGTACGCGAGAAGCCGCCGCAACCACATCCAGAATCACCACCTCGAGCAAAACCGCCTCGCGCCTCTCGCCTCCCAACACTCGCCATGACGGACGACCAGCCCGCCCGACCGGCGACCTTCAAGGGCTGCCTCGAGCTGGACGCCTTCAAATACACCAGTGCCACCGCGGAACCAACGCGTCGCAGCCCTCGGCGCGCAGCCTCAATCGCCATCCAGACCAGGGCCCAGCACGAGCGCCAAACCTCGTCGCCGCGTCCCCCAGGGTCCCCGCCACGGAAGAGGAAGAAGTGGGAGGCGGACGCGGACGCGGAAGAGGAGGACAAGAACGAGAACAGTGACAAGAACGAGAAGCGGAAGAGGAGCCGCGCCCGGCAGGCAACGGGCTACGCGCCGCCCTCGACATACGCCCACCTCCCGCTGCTCCCCGACGCCATCGCCCACAACCTCCTCGTGCTCTTCGTCGGCCTCAACCCCGGCATACGGACCGCCATGACCGGCCACGCGTACAACCACCCGTCCAACCTCTTCTGGAAGCTCATGTACTCGAGCGGCGTCACGCCGCGCCGGTGCCGCGCAGAGGAGGACCGGGACATGCCGGCCCTGTACTCGCTCGGGCTGACCAACATCGTGGCCCGGCCCACGCGCAACGGCTCCGAGCTCAGCAGGGCCGAGATGGACGACGGCGTAGCCCTCCTCGAGGACAAGGCGAGGACGTACCGCCCCGAGAGCGTGTGCGTCGTGGGGAAGAGCATATGGGAGAGCATATGGCGGGTGCGGCACGGGTCCAACGTGGGCAAGCGCTTCCGGTACGGGTGGCAGGACGAGACGGAGAACATGGGCGTGGTGGAGGGCTCATGGGGCGGCGCGAGGGTCTTTGTCGCGTCGAGCACGAGCGGCTTGGCCGCGACTCTGGGACCGGCCGAGAAGGAGAGCATCTGGCGCGAGCTGGGGGCGTGGGTGACGAGGAGGCGGGCTGAGAGGGGGGCTGCTGACGTGAAGACGGAGCGGGAGCTGGAGGCGGCAGAGTGACGGCTTGGCCTTTGGGGACAGGCCAGGCTGACTGGGGAAGCGGGATGAAAACTGCATGTAGAATGAACAGCGTGGCGTCGTGTGTTGTCGAGCGTACGAGACTACGGAAGACCGTCGCGCGGGCAGGGTGGTTGGATTCACGACCCGGTACGGGCAGTATGGGTATGAGTGGCATATTCAAAGGGACTACCGCCTGTCTACCGTTCTGCAGCATGATTTTGATCCCCCAGGGGCCGAGGACCTTCCCAGCTGTCCCCTTCACCAAAAGCTCATCTTCCTCTTGACTCCGGACGCCAAAGTAAACGCTCCATCGCCAACGCCCGCCCGCTGGTTCCCTCACCGTTCCAAGTCACTTGTGTTTTTTCTATGGGATTTTTTTTTCCCCTTCCCTACTTGCACCGCTTCTCGACGACCCCGGCGCCGTTCTCTTCATACTCCTTTCTCGAAATCCACATCTGGTGGAAAGTGCCCAGGCTGGCCAGGATGCTGCCGCCAATCCAGGCACCGAATCGTCGCTCGCTCGAAAGACCAGCTGCGTGGATCTTGACCTTCAGCCCGGGGTACATGGCTGTCAACTCATTGCTCAGGCGATCGTTGAAGCCGTTGATCAAGCTGGTGCTACCAGTGACGACGACATTGGCGAGCAGATTGCCGCGCAGGTCAACATCCACAGCGCCTAGGGAGGCGCGAATGAGTTCGGGAATGGTTTGGGCCTTGGTGAGGCGTTCTGACTCTGCAACGGCGTATCCGGCACTTTCATCCCAGAGGCCTTCGGTGACCTTGAAGCGCTGCTCGCGCCACATCTGATTGTAGCCGTCGGGCATTTCAAAGACACGGCCTGGCTGCGCCTTGATGTAGTCTTCGTTATTCGGGGCGCTGTATCGGCCGGGCCCGCGCCAGACCTCGACGACCGACTCCTTGAACTCGGTAAGAACCCGTTCCTCCTCGTAAGCGCGCAAGGAATCGCTGATCTGGAAGGGGAACTCCCTTAATCGGACTTGGGCGGGTGCCAAGGCGTCGACGGCGGACTTGTTCTCCACCATGTACGTCGGCGTCAGCTGGACCTTGGGCTCAGACGTCTCCCACATGTTGCGGATCTGAGAGGAGAGCCAGAGGCCGCCGGCCGGAGAACGCTGGATGGACCTTTTGAGAACCATGCCGTCGTGAATGGCGGTGACGGAGGTGTTGGCGCCGCCCACGTCAATGACCAGGGCGGTCGCCTTGCCAGCAGCGAATGCAGAGAGCACGGGGGTACGGCTCAGCCAGAAGGCAGGGCACCCCCAGTTCTCCATGATGACCTCGATGGCCTTCTCCCTCGACTTGGGCGTGTTCCACGGCGCTTCCGTCATCAAGAGAGGACTTTCTTGCAGGGGCTTTTCTTGGTTTTCAGCCTCGTCCATGGCTGTGTCACCGTCACCATCCTGCTCCTTGACGTCGTCGTTCAGACCGTTTTTCGAGGGCGGCGTCTGGCGCTCGGGCTGCAGGCGCTTGATGAGCATGTTCTCCCAGATCTTGGGCGCGACATCCCAGTCTTGGACGACGCTTTCCCGGTTCATGTAGTTGCGTATCTCGAAATCGGCGCGGGGGATGATGCACTCGTCGCCAAATAGGTCGCGCTGGGGTTCGCTAGTGACGTGACCGTAGAACGAGGGCAGAACAGACTTGGGCACATCTTCACCGGCGAAGCCTGCGCGGGTGCTGCAGTAGCCGGGGTCGAGAACGAGGGCGGACACCTCATCTGATGAATTACCATGTCAGCGATCGCAAGGGCAACATGGTTCGCGACGCAAGGAACACGGCTCTCTGCGTACCTCCACCGTAAATGTCGGTGGGTATTGCCGACGTGGGCAATGGCTGCTGGGCCATGATGTTTCCTCTCCGTGCTCGTCGCGAGAATGAGGCAGGATGGCCAATGGATCGAGACGGTGCGCGTGGCCTGGGAGAGGGTGCGAGACGGTGGTTGAAAGTGCGGCTTCGTGCGGTCGTGGATTGAAGGGTCGAAGAGCTCAGCAGTCAAGTGGGGCGGTCCAGGACGAGCCCGAGGATGCTGCTTAGGTAATGCGCTTTACCGACCTTTTTTTTTTTTTTTTTTTTTTTCCGCCCAACTTCTACCAGCGCCGCACGATTCCCCGATTTCCGCCAGCTCCCAAAGCAGGAGCTATTGTCCCGTGCCATCGCCATGACTGTGACTGTAAGTATCCCGCTCCAGTATCTGCGCTTGGTGTCCAATCCTCCAATCCTCCTCTTCATGATGAATTCGCATCTTCGCTTCAGAACCGCTGCGATTGACGTGGCTTCGGCCGCGCGTGATTATACAATGCCATCACCTGACCACGATACCCTCTCTCGGCCTTCCTTAGTCTTGACCAAGTATCTTTGGCCACTGGACGCGCGCTGACAGCCTCATCAACAGGTGCAATGAGACCTTGTGCGGGCCTCCGGCTGGCTGGCGGGTCGTCTGCCGTGTCGCGGCCATGCTCTGCCAGGGCCATCAGTCGGCTGGCTCGGATAGGTGGCTCTTCATCCTCAGATATTGCATGCTTTAAAACAGGAACCCGCGCCTTCTCCTCGGACTTGAACAAAAGGGCATCGAGGTTCACGGGTGCTCAGGATGGCAGCCGAGGTTTGTCGCCATTCAAGCAGCATCGACGAGAAGAACTTGGCCGGGACCAGCAGAGTGAAGACGCACTCTACGCCGACCCGTATCCCCGACTTGACCCCTCCACGACTCGGAAGAGCGTGCCAGAGTTCCTTGAGGACTTCGATGAGCAGGCGCCCAGTGGTCAAGTGACGTTGACAGGTCGTGTTCGTTCAAAGCGTGTAGCCGGCAAATCCCTCATCTTCCTCGACATCGTGAACGAATTCCAAAAAGTGCAAGTCATGGTCAACAAGAATCAATGTGTGGCAGAAAAGCATGGCCGCATACGAAAATTCTCCTTGTTTAAACATTTGATCCAAGTTGGCGATCACATCTGTACGACTCCCGTTGTGCCAATCCCTGCCCTCCCACTTTTGGCTGACAAGGTCTGTAGCGGTAACTGGTAACGCGACTCGTACTCCAGCCGGAGAGCCCACGCTCCAAGCCATCGAGCTCCCAGAGCTTCTGTCTCCGTCCATGGAGCAGATCCCTGAAAGGCTCACCGACCCCAAGGCGAGAATGGCCGACCGTCACGTCGACATGCTCGTGAATAGGGAAGTGGTTGACGTGCTGAGGTTGCGAGCCGAGATTACAAAGTACATGAGAGACCACCTCCACTCGAAACGCTTCCTGGAATTCCAAACGCCAGTTTTGGCTGAAAACGCCGGGGGGGCGGTTGCTCGGCCTTTCGTCACAAAGGCCACTGAATTCCGAGACAAGAACCTGGCTCTGCGTATCGCACCAGAACTTTGGCTGAAGCGCCTTGTTATCGGTGGCGTCGACAGGGTGTTCGAGATCGGTCCTGCCTTTCGCAACGAAGGCGTTGATGCCACTCACAACCCAGAGTTCACAATGTGCGAGTTTTACAGCGCCTACGCCAACTTGGCGGACCTCATCAAAGAGACGGAAGAGATCTTGCACGGTCTCGCCAAGCACACGCAGGAACTCATTGCAACCCAGCTCACCACACTTCCGGCTATGGAATTGAGCCGATTCGTCCGACCCTTCAAGCAGGTCGAATTTCTCCCCGCCCTCGAAGAAGCCACGGGAATCCGCTTTCCTAAATTATCCAGCGACGAGGCGCTACCAGAGCTCCTCGCCATCCTGAAACTTTCCGGCATCGTCATCCCCGGCGAAGTGCCCAACTCTCTCCCCAAACTGCTCGACCGCCTAGCGGCCGTGTATCTGGAGCCCATGTCATTCCGGGAACCAATCTTCATAACCAACCATCCAGTGTGCATGTCGCCGCTGGCCAAAAGCTTCCTGTGTCCCAAAACGTATCAACTGGTGTCTGCTCGCGCCGAGCTGTTCGTCGGCGGTCGCGAACTGGCAAACATGTACGAAGAAGAGAACGACCCTGAAGAGCAGAAGCGCAAGCTCGCGTTTCACCGTTCCCTTGTGAATAAACCGAATGGCGAAATCGGATTTGAAGCAGAAGCTGCCGCGGAAACGGAGACCACTCTCACGGAAGAGGTCGAGATGGATGAGTGGGAGACATCTCCGTTGGACCTGAACTACGTGAGGGCCCTGGATTATGGGTTGCCGCCCACTGGGGGCTGGGGATGTGGCGTCGAGCGACTGGTCATGCTGTTTTCAGGGGCGAACCGCATCAGTGACTGTTTGAGTTTTGGGACGTTGCGAAATGTCGTTGGCTTGTCCGCGGACGAGAAGGCTCCTGATAAGAGTGTATAGGGCTCGTACACTTTGTCATGACCTGGGTACTGCTTTTACTACTACTACTTCTGTAAACTTACGCACATGCCGTAGACGAGGCCACGTCGTGTTGGTCTCCATTCATAGAGCGTCTTGCTGGCCGGTCTGCTGCTCTGAACATGGACTGACTGACTACACGCGCTCTTGAAGGTGCACCGTTTTCAAGGGCTTTGAGTCACTGCATGCAGCAACAAGTTCCAACAAGCTAGACTGACGGATTGAGATGATGTGCAAGCACAGTAAATGTATGCTACCCTGTCGTGCCTTGCAGGCGCTGCTCGAGAAGGCATATTGCCCTTCCGCCGAGCTACAATATATAGACATAGTTTCTCTCAATGCGATGCCTAGATTTCATTCACCAACGGCTCAGTAAGCTGGAAATAGCTGCTCGACTCGCCACCCGTTTGCAGCCATGACAACACCGTCTCGTGATCCAGCCAACTTGGGAGCTGCTCACCGTCCGACGGCACACCCCCGTTCTTCACGCCCTTTGCGAATCCCTCATCCTCTGGGTCATCCTCGTCATCCTCTGACTCATCCTCGTCACTGTCGCCGTCTGAGAATCCCTCATCGTGGTCCGACACATTCCTGCCACTCGAGGCCTTTGAGAGATCCGTCTCCGACAAGACCTTGATGGCAATTTTGGCCGTCTCCTTGTGGAGAACAACGGCAACCTTGACAGGATGGTCCACCGGTCTTTGGAAGTAATCCGAGCTCCCGCCGCCCTTGCCCAGGTGAAGTGTGCTCTTGCACTTGGTGTCTCCCGGCATCAGGACCTCGAAGATGTCTACCTCACCGCATTCAGGCCAGCACAACCGGCTGCTGTACTGGCCTTCGCGGGCGACCAATTCGTGAAGGAACCACAGAGCGGGCATGTCTGGGTTGGCGCAACCCGGGTTCCCGGGCATTACGCCCTCGGGGCAGCGAGTGCCGTCGAGGGGCATCCTGAAGCGGAAAATAAAAACCACTGTGCCGCCCCTGAAGCCCTCGTAGGCGACGTTTGGGTCGTAAGAGAAGCAGTCACCGGGAGCGCATTTTTTCCCCGAGTAGATGATGACTTCTTTGTTGGAGGGGATGAGCATGTCCTCGAGGATCTGGGAGGATCTGGCACCGCCGTTGGCTGTGGAGTTGATGAACGAGAGGGAATTGCCTATGATGCTGGCGACTCATAATGAATCAGATGCTTTTGCCAATTTTCCAATGAGAGAGGGTTGCTCATGAGAGATGAATGCGAGGGTTGGCGTCACGGGTTGTAAACGTACTGGTTGAAAACCCCGGACCCCTGGCCACCGTAGTTGCCCAAGAACACCACGTTATCGGCAATCTGTTTCTCGGCATTGTAGTATGCGGTACGTACGAAGCCATTTTTCGAACAAGTAGAGTTGGAACTGTGCCCAAGCTTTTCGCCAGTAGGCTTCCTGCTGGTGGTGCCGACGGAGCCGGCACCAGTACTGGTACCAGCGTCAACTTGAGCAGCAGGAACCGGGAGAGGCTCAGGCGTGGCAGCAGCGCCGAAATAGTTGTTCTCCCATGTCTGAACCTTGCCGTCGATGGTGGCAGTGACAATATCGACTCGCTTGTCACGCTGAGCTCGATGTAGAAACCTGTGGCCATGTCCACGGGCCCGCCCAGCCTTTGTATAACCTTGGTCTGCTCGAGCTGTGGGATTGACCTCACCACGCTTCTTCCTCTTGCTTGGAGCGAAGCTGTAAAAGGCAAATTCTGTAAAGTCGATAGGTCCTCGGATGTGAATAGAAACCTTGCAAGTGTGAGAATGCTGTCGTTATCCAACATGTGTCCGCCACATAGTTAAGAGAATGGAACACCACAGGATGAACTGGACTACACCGACTTTGCCGAATGCAGCCAATGGTCCATTGTAGTGACGATCTTCTCGGTGAGGCTCTCCGTCCGGGCTGACATGGGTTATTTCCTTGTAAGTGCCTTCGCCTTGGACCCGGCCATAGACAATTTGCTCTACAGGATCACAGAAGTAATTGTTGTGTTCATTGACGGGCTTAGCCTTGCTGCATTGTTGAGTGAGGGCAGTGGCTAAGCCTGCAGAAGCCAGCAGCAGGGAAGCAGTGTACTTCATTTGACCTGAAAGCAACCAGTTTTTTATGGCCACGTCAAAAACGGTGTCACTCTTTTGTTGTTTTATTCTCAGAGGAACTATACCTTTGGTAACTTGTTTGTGTGACGGGAAGTCGATATGTGCCACCAACCAAATTCCAGGAAAATGTTTCCAAAACGTCGGTAAGAACAAAACCCAATCAATTGTAAAGAAATGAGAGAGTTCCTGAAAAAGGCAGAAATACAAGGAGCGGCTGGTGTAGAATGCCGAGTACTCTCTTATCAGGAAAGGTATCGATTGCGTTGACAAGAGGTCCCGAGCCCGGGACACAAACACGAGGAAAGACGAAGGGAAGAGGATCTTCCAAATACTGGGCTGCCCGGCAGAGCATACATATCATAGCATGGTTCGGACAGCAGGCAGCGGATCTGGGGCCGCAGACCGACAAGGAACAAATCGAGGAAGAGAAGCATAGCGCTTTTTTCGGCATTGAAGCTATAATACGACGTACCCTGTAAAATATGCACAGACTGTTGTCGAGACAAGGTAGACGGCCGGCGGGAGGCGGTTCAGTAAGGCACTTTTCTCCGTCCATCCGAGGGCCTTTGACCGTTACCATTCATTGTGAGGAATGATGGTTGTATTTTATTAAACCCGCTGGGCTCCTGTCGATTGGTTAGCGCTTCCCTTGCCAGGTCAGGCACGATGTATATAATGTGGGTTGCGTAAACCTATTGCATGCCTCAAGGATCCAGAACTGACCGGCCAAGAAAATGGCTAATTTGCACAAGCCTGGCCCAAGGCCTGTTTTATCTCGACTTCATCGCCTAGGCAGGGAGGGAGCCTGACCGGAGGTGAAACGACGTTTAGCTCGCACCTGGTCTTGCCGTATTCCCAGTTCGAGGGGTGGTGGCTTATTTGGTCGGCACGAACAACTCTTCAAATCATAAAAAGAGGTTCCAGCAAGCTGAGTGAATTTGGTTTGGAACCTGCGTACTGGTCCTTTTCCGTTCTGAGGGGGAAGATGGACATGATTCAACCTTCCATGTGCCGCGTGTGGAAAACTGATCGCTAGCCTACAGATTTGCGTGCGTTGGGCAGGAACGACTGGTTCCGACCGAAGGTATGTCCCGGCCGAGTGCCTTCTGTTGCCGAGTCTATATCTGTCTACCAATAAGCACGTAGTCGGTACACAAGCAATACCGTCGGTTAATACGTACCTACCAACTTAAGCACGTTACCTTTTCCTCTTAGTAAGTAGTTAGGTAGGTAGGTAGTCTAGCACGTGATGGTCTCGCACCTTCGCAGTCAAAGCCGTCTTGCCTCCCACTGTATGTACATGTGACATGTCAACGCCGTCCAAGAGTCCAGCTTGTCAGTCGGCAAACCACCAAGCTTCAAAGTCTCACATCACAAGACGCAGAACAAGGCACCGCACAACTGATCCAAGCGAGCCGAGCCGAGCTGACGCATTCAGCCACGTGGGGTTTCGGAACCGCCGCCGCCGCCCGGGCTGGAACCATCCACCGTCCCTTTTGGCCCCGTGCTGACGATCATCATCGAAGCCGCGTTACTCGGCAACGCCTTACCAGAACTACCATGGGGGGGCGCAGGGCTGTGCTAGTCTTCAATCAACTGGACATATAAGCAACCCTCCGTTACTCCTCGGGGGAATGCCCCATCTCCCTAGATAGTCGATGGTCGAGCTCAGGGTCAGGGCGGGAGCCGCCAAGAGTATACCAGCATGACGAATGCCAGAAAAAGTGGTGATGTGGAGATGTTCCTCGATATTGTCCCATGCCGCTTTTCAACCATCTACGTACTTAGCATGTATATAGTGCAGGGCACAACATGCGTCATGTGTACCAACGTACCGTGTACTGTTCTGTCTGCTTGTAAATTTCCAGGAGCAAAAAAACCACAGCCCAAACAAAACACACCGGACACTACAGCGCACATCACAGGCCTCATCAGCGTGCGCTGTGATTGACGCATTCACTCCGTGTGAGATGGAAACTGACAGGCCCCATCTCACGGAACCCACGGTAGTTGGCAGGCCAATGCCAATGCCAATGCCAAACACGACGGCAAACTTGGCATCGCTGCGGGAAGCACGCAGTAGAGTGGGAGTCTCGCAGCAACAGAGTCTCTCTCTGCATGCTGGACGTGCCTTCGCTGCTTCTCCGCAGGGACGCCGTGACATTCTCGCCGTTGCTACTCCGACCTGACCTGCTGCCTGCCTGAAGAGGGGGAAGAGGGCAGAAGAAGAAAAGTCGATGCCCTTCACATGTGTTGACACAATACACGCTCGTCTCGCAACGGCCGTGCTCGCCATCGAGTTACATTTGCATCATCGCCCGTGCCAATCCTAGTCCCCTAGCCCGTCCCACTCGTCGTCTTGTCCGGCGCCCTCAATCCTCTTCCTCCTGTTCGCATCGATCGCGCCCCGTCTATTATTCTCTTTCCTCCGCTCATAGCCGCTCTTTGACGTAATCTTGGCCTTGCTCCCGCTGCTGCTCCTCCGTGACTCAACACCTCTCTCCTTGAGCTTCTTCCTGTCCGCCTTGCCCACGTTGGGCAGCGCATCCAGCAGCCACTTCTGCACGCCTGCCTGTTCGCCCGTCTTGCCGGCCTGCTTGTCGCTTACGGAGATGACATTTGCTACCGTCTTGACAAACGGAATGTCTTCCTTGGTATAAAGCGTCACGGCGATGCCGCCCTCGCGGCCGGCCCGGCCGGTTCGCCCCGCGCGGTGCACGTAGGCGGCTGCCGAGCCGGGGACGTCGTAGTTGACCACGCCGTTGACGCCGGCAAAGTCCACGCCGCGGGCGAGGACGTCGGTCGTGATGAGGACCCAGATTTCCCCGGCACGGAACTTGCGCATGATGGTTGACCGGGCCGAGTCGGCGAGGGCGCTGTGCAGCGCTGCGATCCTGGTCGGGCCGCCGGCCTCCAGCGGGATGTCGTATTTGAGTTCCTCGTGGAGGGCCATGGCCCTGTCGATGGTTTGCGTAAAGACCAAGAACGGGGGCCGTAGTGGCGTGCCGGAGCCGTCGCTGCCCGCTGGGTGCAGAAGCTGGCGCAGGGCAAGAAGTTTGCCCTGCTCGCTGGCCGTGTACGTGAGCTTGTGCACGATGTTTGGCACTGCCGTGTCCTTCAAGCCCACGACGAGACGTACGAGAGGCCTTGGCGTGATTCCCAGGGCTTCCGCCCTGTCTCCTGACTTCTCGGTAGCAAGAGCTTCAATGTTGGAGCCCATGGTTGCGGACCAGAAGGAGAGTCGGAGTTCGGGGTTGGTGCAAGCCGTCCACAAACCCAGCGTCTGCTCTCTGAACAGCGGGTCCAGGAGAACGTCTGCCTCGTCGAGAATCAGCTCCCTCACCGTGGGCAAAACTTTTTGCGTGCCGTCATCTGCAGCAGTCAAAAAGTTCATTAGCAAGGCCGGGGTTGTGACCACAATGTCAGTCTTTGTCAGAGGATGGGGTTTAGATCTCCTCATCCTGCACTTCTTGTCGTCGTCGGACCCTGGCTCCTCCTCGTCTTCCACGTCGACGTCGAGCTCATCATCCGAGCTATCGTCGGCCAGGACCCGCTCCTCTGCAGAGAGTTGTGTAGTCTTCTTCATAGCCACAATCTTGACACCCGTTCCCTGGACAAGCTTGCTTCCCTCATTGACAATCTGATGAACCAACTCTCTTGTCGGTGCGACGATGATGGCCTCAAGCTCATGAGCACCTTGCATGCTTGCTCGTTCTCGTCTCCGTATGATGTTGCTGATTGCGGGGATGAGAAAGCTGATTGTCTTGCCGCTGCCTGTGGGTGCAACAGCCAAGAAATCAACACCCCGACCGAAATGGTCCTCGCTGCCGAGTGCAACCTCGGGGCGAAGCAGTAACGGGAGACTTCCCATTTGGACTTCTGTAGGAAGACGGTAGCTCTGTTGGACAAGATTCTCGGCAACCTGGCGAGGAATTCCATATGTCGTGCGAAGATGGCCAAAGGACTCCAAGGGCTGGGGGAACAGCATTCTCTTGTCGTCTTTTTTCTTCTGGACCACCGTGCTCTGCCTCTTCCTTGACTTTTTGACTTTCTTCGGTTCTTCGTGCTTTGAGAGCAAAGTAATCTTGAGACGGTGGGCCCGCAAAAGTCGTCGGCATTCATCCTCAGTCAATTTCTTTACGGGCGCAGGTGGCGGGCTGGGTTCCCGTTGGCTCTTTACAGCATCTGTTTTCTGGTTTTCTGCAGGCTGTGGCTTGGGTGCGAAGAAGTCGACAATGGGAAGGTCTGTAGGCACCGATTCCTTGGGCTGTTCGGCACCACGTTTCCGTTTCATGCCACGGATTTCATCGTTGTATAGCTGCGGGTTGGTCTTGGTGCCTGCGGAGGGCAGTTGAGTGTTGCAGCCATTAGGCCCAGCGCCCTTGGAAGTTTTCTTGGTTCCGCGGGACAAGACTTTGAGAATGTCCATGGCAGATGTGCACCAATGTGAACAAGCAACGCGGCACAGTGAAGGGTGGTGGTGCGGGTGCGTGATGGAGTTGGACACGAAATTTTGTGACGAGGCACGTACCATGGTAGCCTTGCAGCAAGGCTACGGTGGGGTGTGGGTCCACGGACCACAGATGCACGTCTGGCTGGACAAATATAAATTCGTGTTACTCCGCATATACAGAGTAATGCCTGCGCTATTCCTGAATCCATGAGCAGCATCCAAGTAGTATCCTAGACGAGTGTACCTGCCTTCTCTAGGCTGATGTCTCGCCGCCACCCAATAGACAGGACAGGATACACACAATCACACAAGTCAGCTATGCCTTGAGTGGATAACACTGTGGAGAAATACAAGGGCTGAAAATGTTAAATGTATTTATATTGAGAATATCCCCCAAGCTGAGTGTTGTGGGTTAAGGAATTGACAACTTTTGAAACCGTACCTTGTACTGCTTTATCAACAGCAAACGCCAGCAGAAAAAGACAGCACCAACGTCAAAGATGCCGTCCCGACGCAAAACTAATCCTCCCGGTCAAAGTCCTCCCTCCCTTCACCGTACAAAATCTCACACACCCCCGCCAGCGGAATATCCATGACCGCATCCGTCCCCTCATTCCAAATCTCCCTCCACCTCAGCTTCCCGTTGGCGTCACGCTTCCTCTCCCTCTTGCCGCTGCCCTTGATCCGCCCCTTGGCGTCAATGGCCGCCGGCTTGCCCGCGCCGTCCACAATCGTCTCCACGCTGCTCATGGGCACCGTCAGGATCTCCGTGTTGTACGCCGCCAGCGCCACGTAAATGTACCCCAGCATCATGACGAGGAAGGCCGGCACGGCGAGCGCCCACCACCGGTCGGGGTAGTACTTGATCCCGAGGGCGTGAAGGAACGGGGCCGGAACATAGGCCCAGAGCAGGTACATCAGAAAGGTGAGGCTGCTGAAGAGGTAGAGGACGAAGCCGTAGTATTCGTACGTGGGGACCTTGGGTGCGGCCCGCGGCACGGGCGCAATGTTTTCATCGTCTGACGGGTCGGGCGTCGTTGGCCGGGACGGCCTGAGGAGAGACGTGAGGGACGGCGACGGCGGGAGAGGGGTTGGTGGTCGGCCGTAGAAGGGGGGAGCGAAGTAGTTCTGGGAGAGTGGCCGGGGGGGGGAGTCGTGATCCGAGCTGGACCCGGATGAGAGGCCGTCGGACAGGTAGTCTTCGTCTTCCTCGGATGACATGGACATGGCCGGCGTGACTGGCGTGAATGCGCTGACTGTGCGCGGCTGCGCCGCCGTGCCGTGCTGGATGTCTTGTCAAAGGATGCGGTTGACGATGGCTGCCTGGTTTGGCGTTGCGGCTCTAGGAATGTGGGGAACGTGGAGATGGCAGGTGTACGCAGGTGGTAACGTAATACACTAGCTGGTAGTACTAGTGATTTTTATTTTATTTTATTTTATTTTTATTTATTTTTTGGACACAAGAGAGCGGCTACAAAACGGTTCAGACAGAAAATAAAAGCCATGTTGATGCAAACCACTGCCATACTATTCATACATGTACCACAAATTCATCCAAAAATGCTCCTCAAATGCATCGCCATGTCGTCCTAAGGTACATTCCATCATTTCTTCACCCGTCTATGGGACATGTGTACTCGCGCCCACCACCAACTCCATTCTCGTGCTTCTCTTGCAACGAGTCCAGACAGCTCTGGTGATAAATATGCCGGCAGGCTAGGACAACGAGACGTCCCAGAGGAGCCTCTATGCCTGCCACTGCATTGTCCGACTCGACGAGCGCGCTGGATGGCCCGACATCCAGGCTCTTTCCCTTGTCCTTGCCATCCGACGCGCCCGCCTTGCCTCTGGCTTTCTCTGCAGCACGCGTCTGTCTCTGCTTTCGCGATTCATCTTGCGCCGCCTGCCTCTCTTCCCAAGCCTCGAATACAGAGCCGCCGGCAACGCCAGGGCCCCAAACTCTGCGGCTGCAAGCTTCGCACGTGGAACCTCGGGGACGCCACCCGCGTTGTCTCAGCTGCACTGACTGGTTCACGTTTACAAACAGGTTTCGCTCCAGAAGCCGGTTCGACAGTCGTAGAATTGACTCTTCATATGCATATGCCGCGAAAATTGACGACAACACGCTGCGAAGATCTGCTAGGTTTGGCGACGATGCTGCAGCATCAGCAAGGAACGCCCTTAGTATTCTCAAAAACGAGACATTGTTTCCCGCGTTCGACAGCAGGTTCGGTTCGGTCTGAACGCGAACTGGACTAGACGTTGCTGTGAGCAGTGAGGTAAACGTGTGTTGGACAAGCGAACGAAGAAGCGTCAGCGGCTTCTCATCCTCGAGAACTGAGCTCTGAATCTGTGCTGAAATCATGGGTGATAGCCGTTTCGTGATCTGTACACAGGCATCAATCAAGCCGAGCCACAACGCTTCATCTGCAGATAAATCATCTTTGGCAAGCGCTTGTCCTTTTTTGACAACGCTGACTCTTTTCGACGTCTTCGTCTGGCCCTGACAGAGCCAAATTCCAACATGAACATAGTTTTGCAGTTTTTCAAGCATCGCTGCTGCGGATGCGTCGGCATCTACATCATCCCGAGAGTCTTTGCATTCGGTCAAAAGACCTTGCAGTGCCGATTCCAACGTGAATAAATGCTTGATCAGCCGGTCCATGGCTTGGTTGACCTGGCCATCGCGAGCCATTAGAACGACAGCTGCGTCAACCACACCGTTTTCCTCCATAGTTGGAAGTAGTTTCTCAAGCCGCAAGTCGGTTGGACGCATGGCTTCAACAAAATCGGAAACGTGAGACGGGTTGAATTTGCACATGAGCTGTACATATCGCTCGATTAGCTCTTGGTTCTTGACGTCTCCCTCGTCGTCGCCTGAGCTGCCTGGCTCCATCAGGGCCTTTAAATATGAGTGTTGCAATGCTGCGTCGTCTGTGACAGAATCAATTATACTCTGATGGACCCACGTCGGTTGCCGTGCAAGCGCCTGGGCGGTTTGCTCGGGGCTGGTTTCGAGCAAGTCTCTTGCGTGCTGTTTGATTATCTGCCGTACCTCCTCTACTTGTCGGGTATCAAGCCCCTTTTGCGGGCGAAGGCAGTCCGCGATGCACTGAAACACAGCCTCTCGGTCGTCATGGTCGTCGAAATAGGTGGCAATTAGCTCCCCATACCGTTTTTCAACACGAAACACGCGCTTAAGGATTCGGTAGAAGCCGGCTTTCTTGAACAGAGGCATGAACGACGACATGTCCGATGGCTGGTATGCAGAAAGTAAATATTCGGCGCTCAGCTGTGCGTCCTCTGCAAGGTCGTCGCCGGGATAGTGGCAAAGCCCTGTGAGAACCTTTGAAAGGGCAGAGCCAGAGAAGAGCAGATACTGTTGAAATTTGGGCAAATTTCGAGCGATGAACATGTCGAGATAGATAGTATCTTCCGGAGCGAACTCATCCTGGTTCATCACATCGAGCAGAATTGACACCACATACTGGCGGTTGATTGTCATTCCGAATATCTGTTCCTCAGGCATGTCCACGTGGTGTCCTCCGTTGACTTGGATCTCCGAAGAATCATTCAAAAAGGGGTCCTCAAAGGCTTCATTGAGTGCGCTGAGAAAGCTTGGGGCGTCAAATTTCAAAATCATTCTCAGGTAAGGGAAAGCAGGTTCTGACGCGTCGCCCGGCCGTGTGATGAATTGCTTTTTGCTGCCCCTCGGCCACTCTACTGTCGTGCCGGAAAAGAAGAACCAATAGATTTCCGCCTTTGCTTTGTCTGCCGCTTCCTCATCCATCAGTTTCCCAGTGGGATATACTCTACCCGTCAGAGTGTATGAGAGGTACGGGAATATTTTAAGAGCGTTGACGCTGAAATAATCGTCTTCGGTCGTGGCGCCTGTGTCTGTTCCATGCGTCATTAGCGGCACTAAGAGGCTCAATAGGTCGATCATTGGCGTGATATAATCGTTGAGCGCTTGGTTCCAGACGTAAGTCAGGGCATCGTACAGACTGTGCTGCTTACACAACACCGTGATCTGGTCAAGGTCCAAAGTTGCCGTTTGCATGTGACAAATCATTTCTTCGAGTCGGCCTTCCCACCCCTTGGCCACGAAGTGACTGACCATGTCTTTAACAACCGCTGGCGGAGCGACCGTGATTGTCCCTTCCAAGATATATGGTTCAAGCGCCTCTAGAAAGAGTCCACCGACGTCGCCGTCGCTGTACCATTCGTACATGTCTTCGAATAAGAAATAAGGGGCTTCGATAGCTTGCGATGCCGCGAAACAAGTCTCTGCCAACTCTCTCAAATGACCTGCCTCGTCACCTCGTTTACCCCGTTTCTGTCTTTGAGTAAAAACATATTTTAGGGAAGCTGACATTATCTCCAGTATCTTGTCTTGGACCATCATATGCCGTAGTGCGGCATCCTCAGGAAGGCCAACGGTAAGTTTATCGGCGTCGCCGGTATAATAAGAAGTTGCCAGCCTGATAGCACCGATGTAATCTCCGTTCTCCATCATGGCAATGAGACGATCGGCCCAGTTTGACAGCGCTCCTATAGACAGCTCGTTGAAGCCGAACAGAAATATCCGCCCCTTGTAGGCTTTGAAACTCATGTAAAAGGCATCAGCCACCACTCCGTGCATAGTTGGATCCTCCTCGTCCAGTTGTTCCACCAGGCTGTGAAGTTGCGCTGAAAAGAGATCCTTATGATATATGTGTTTCTGTAACAAGTCAAATGCCTCAGTCATCCGCATGCTCCTGTCCTCCAATATGATAAGACGTTGTGAGATTGTCAGCACAGCCAAAACAGATCGACTTAGCCACTGGACCGCGGCGACAGCCTCTTCGCACTTCCACCTGCTTCGCGCCTTGAACTTCAAGGCAGGTGGTTGATCTACATCAGCTCCATACACCTCTTCAACATCGAGAACAGTCAATACGTTTGACCAGCAGTAGACAAGTTTTACCGGGGAAATATCGCTCCCGGTGTGAGTATCGGGAGTTTTTAACTTGACAGCAGGGAACCACGCAAGGCAGCCGCTCATGGCGCTATGTGCTGGGACATCTTTCGGCCGGGCCGATTTGTGTTGGGTCTGGGCAATAGGGGTGGTCGAAACAATGACGAGGAGGTATGGCGTAAGCATAGCGGTAAGCCCCATGTTATCCGTTGCTCGTTCGACGTTTCCGAGGGGCAAGGGAGCAAAACCGAGCACGGTGCTCGGCTTAAGCGGCTTCCCAGCAGGAACGACTGCGTTCGGATAGCGACCCAGGACTCGGGTAGTTTTCACCGTTCGTCCAAGCGCCCCAGTGCCTCTGGTTGCCAGATGTGAGAAAGCCATCCCACGGTCATCGGCTGACACGAGAGCTGTGTGACGCGTGCCGAGAAAGCCGAGGTGGACCACGGCTGCATTGGGAACGTGTCCGTCTGCTGTTCGGTTTTCCACTTGGGTCTCGTCTAGGTGCGGGATGGTGAGGAAAGGCCGTGATGCTCTGCTAGTATCCCAGGTGAAGATATTCCCATTGGCATGCCCTCCAGCAACGGTAGTGTGGTCCGCTGATATAGCCATGGCCGTGATTGCCCCAGACTCGATAGCTAGTTGAGGTCAGCGTTCCAGGGTCGATACTGGGCAACACAGAGAAGCGCGTACCTTTGGTTCCGGGCCCTAGTATCATTTTGAGATTCTGATTAAAATCGAACACTAATATTATACCCTTGGAAGTGCCCAAAACGATAGTCGCCGATACGGCCAGAGTGGTTGGGGATCCAAAATTTCGACGACCAGCCTCGGAGAACGCTTGAGCATTCAACTTCCGTAATCTGGTCCATCGCACAACTTCCCACGGCGGTGACGGAGTGTCCGTCTCATTTTGTTCTAGCAGAAAGTTGGAGCTGAGGGATGCGTTTCGACTGTGCGCAGTGAGGAAGGCAGGTGATGATGGGCGTGGAGTGTTGGACGAGGGCGAGGATATGCGGGATTGAAATCGACGATCGAATGGCCTGAATGATGGGGATGGACTGCTCAAACCGGGTCTCGAAGCTACTGAAGGTAGAACACTGCTGCTTGGCGACGACATGTACGAGCCCTTTACGATGTTAGCAATGATGCTGATTGAATAATCATGGCCGTGCAGCTTCGCCTACCTGTGCGGAATTTCCCCGGCAGGAGGTAACAGAGTCGACGGGACTACCAGCTCGCCGTGGCAGCGAGTCCACCAGGCTTGCATCAATTGAGCTCACTTCGGAAGCATTTTCCTCGTTATTCGGCAAGTCTCGACGATTGTTGGCCTGCTGTAACTCGGTGCCATTGCCAATCTCCTGTCCCTCGAGGTGGGGGGTGTCGGAGTCTACATCTTGGTCATGTGCTATTTTCTGCTCGTCGCCGGAGGTCTTGTCTCCGAGGGGAGACGTATCTTCTGGACCGGACATTGTTGTGCGGTTTCCATTACATGGTTGGGTTTGCGACAGGCTGGAGCTTTACGCCGATGGGAGAGCTGGATGAGCTTGTGATCGGAGCTGGGTGCGGACTGCCTCGCGGGGAGGTAATCCGGTTCGCGGGACCCGGGAGGAGCTGCAATAGAGACGCCCTGGGCGCCGTGTTAGAGTGGCAGGTTGAGCCGTATCTGCTTTGGAATTGGATGTAGACGAGACGCATGGCGTTGTGTTTGCTGACGACAGCTCCAGACTCCAGACCCGGAGACATGAGACATGCGAGCGGTACGTATCGGAGCCCAGCTAGGTGAGGTAACGTTATAACCCTGACCCTATCATGAGGGGAACGGGCCGGGGATTTCCCGGCGCAGTCACGGTCCACCTACCCTGTCCAGACTCGGAGTAACTTATTTATTGACATTCTCATGCCTCATCACCGAATGCGCCTATAGCCGCAGAAGACGATATTAAGTCCAGGCTCTTGCAGTAGGAAACTCGTCTCCTCGACCCTTTTGCTAGACTGTCAATCTCCGAGTTCGATCCATTTTCGTAGCAGGTAGGCCGCTTTCATCTCATCTTAGAAAGCTGACTCCTGGTCATTGGCCCTTTGCTCACCATCCCACAAGCTTCCAACTTGAAAGCATGTATCGACAGACACAACTTGCTCTGATGCTAGCCTGATGGCTCCGGAATATCAAGAAGCACGCAATGCGAGACGTCAGGCATATTACAATTTTCTCGACCTTTGATGCAGCGTGGGATATATCCCCATGTCCTGGCAAGCCAGCGACTAGAAAGCTGCCTTCCAAGTTCCAGCAAAGCAAGCCAGCCTTTGGTGATTCCTGAGGCAAACGGTCGCTGACGGATGGTGACACAAGATCTGACAAGGGTCTGGTCTGCCCTACTCGAGCGTTGCTCAACAAGCCCAACATGCCCGGGGAGGATGCTATCTGCGGAACAACTATCTGGCTGTCTACTAAGTTTTGTATGGTTTGGGGGCATATCCGTGATGCTTGAAACTAGCAGTCGGAATATCCAGTCCAGTAAACACAAGTACGCGACTGACCGGTCAAAAGCGCAGCGTTCTAAGTTACCGTGTGAAATGCCATGTCGTCCAACCCCGAAAGCAGCTAACTACACCATTGATTGGCTTGCGTGACATGACGGAGCCGCCCAACCCACACCCACTCACTCTACTTGTACCTACACCACAGCCAGGCCGACTCCGCTCAGACGTCAATCCCGCAACATCAACCATCCCAACTTCAACGCAACTCCAGTCTCATCACCACCAAAGCTGCGCCGCCCAAACATGCCGTCCATCGGCCCCCAGCTCCCTCCCTCGCCTCACAAGCGGAAACGCTCCGCCTCGCCCGACGGCCGCACCTCACCACCACCCGCGAGGCGAGCCCGTCCCAGCAACAGCAACAACAACACAGACGAGATCAACCTTTCCGACTCCGACTCCGTCTCCTCCTTCGGCCCTCCCGCGCCGCCTTCAACAACCACAGCCCCAACCAAGCCCTGCCCTCCCGCGGACAAGGACTCTTCCGACGCCCACTCCGACTCCGACTCCGACTCCGACTCCGACTCCTACGGCCCATGCCTCCCAACAGCAACATCCAAACGGCCAACCATCGGCCCCAGCCTGCCGACACCCGACCCGGCCCTCCAAAGGGACAGCTGGATGCTCGCGCCCCCCTCCTCACAGGGCTACACGGAGCGCGACCCGACGCGCATGCGCAACCGCAAATTCGCATCCAAGCCAACACCCACCGCCTCCACGGCCCCGTCGTCAATATGGACAGAGACGCCCGAGGAGAAGCTCCAGCGCCAAAGAGACGCCCTGCTCGGCCGCAGCACGGCAGAAGCACCCCTCGGCGCAAGCCCAACCCAACACACCCAGCGCCAGCAGGATCGGGACCGCAAGATCGCCGAGACCATCGAGGCGCACCGCGGAGACAGCCTGTACCAAGAGCACGCGCGCAAGAGGAAGGCGGCGCCCAAGACAACCCGCGACGGCGGCCGCGGCGACGACGACGACGACGATGACGATCCCAGCAAGAGAGCGTTTGATCGGGAAAAGGACATGGCAGTCAGGGGCAAGATAGGCGACAAGGCACGGAGAGAGCTGATTTCCAAGAGTGCCAATTTCGGGGGCAGGTTTCAAAAGGGTTCCTTTTTATGAAGAGGGGGGGGGGGCGTGGCTGCGAGGCTACGAGAGACGCTGGAGAACTCAATATCGTGACGTGACGTATGAGCTGGGAACGGACAAGCGGCGGTCAACATGCCAGCTATGGACACCAGAGATAACCACACTACCCGAGAAACAGTGACACGTTGACGCGTTTGCAAAGTACGTTTAATCAGAAATGTACTTCCATGGACCATGTACAGCCACCAAATATGCCATATATAACCGACCAACTCCGCCGCTGCAATAAACATTGAAATAACAAGGCTATCGGCAAGAATTCACCTCCATGTCCCATCCTGGCGCCGTCATGCAAATAAGACACAGCCATTTCTCCCAACCGAGGGCATCCACTTCCATCGTGCAGAATCCATCTCGACAGGGGGGGCAAAAAAAAATTTGGGAAAAAAATTGACGTGTCACGTCGTGGAAGGCCTGTCCATGAAATGCTTCGCAACACTCCTCTCACGTCGGCGTGTTAAGCTAGCGGCCCAGTCTCCGTCCAACAGAACCGACAAATGACATCCATATACCACAGTTTGGAACAGGTTGACCGTGGCTCCTATAGTATGATGCCTGAGATTATATATACCACACAAATACGATGGCGTGGTCGCCCCAAGTATCGATTCACCCTGAGGGGCGCCAAGATCGATATCCATGTAGCGGGGGGTGGTTGACTGGTCCCAATCATGGGGCACGAAATACTACGTGTTAGTATGTATTAGACTCAAGCGTTGACGCGAAGCCCACATCGCTAGCTGCATCACTGACTAGCAGCTTGACGGGCGCCAGACTCTAGTTGTGCCGGCGTTACATGCTCGGTCGTTGCGGGAGGTGATGAGGGCTGCCGGTTCCTTCGTTGGCCAAACGGCAACGCCGAGCGAAAGGATGACAGCATGCCACCACGGTTAGGTTCAGACGGCGTTGTAGTGGCTATGCCGCTCTCCTGAGGGCTCGGTCGGGTCCGAGATGGTCTGACCCGTGATCTGCCGTCACGGCCACCGCGCATAAATGAGACGTCTCGAGATGATCCAGTATTGTTGCGGAACCAGGCCGACCGGAGACCGCTTGGCAGGTTGAGGAGGGTATTGTTTCGAGCATCTAGTCCGCCGCCGTTACTGGCATTAGCATCGCCTTCCTGGTTGGGGCGAGGCTTCGGCGTGAAGTAGTCTGCTTTGCAGAGAGGGCAGCAGGCTCGCCTGCTGGTCAGCCATGGATCGACACAAACAGCATGGAAAGCGTGGCCACAGGTAAGCCCTCTGACATCGTCATCATCTTCCAAAGTATCGATACAAATGGCACACGAATCGCCGGGTGTTGTGAGACTTTCGGGCGGCAGGGCGGCATCAATGTGTTCGTCATCGTCGTCTTCAGTGGACATTCTACGGAGCAGGACTGGTCTGTCTTGCTGTCCGCCCGAAGTCTGTGCCGTCGGTTCGCCAGTCTGCTCTGATTCTTGTCTTGCCTTTTTCTCGTCGTCCATTTTGTTGACATCGGCGGCAGTGGCAGCTTCGGATTCATCAATAGTATGAGCTTCAGTTGAGACGTGGCTCTTAACAAGTGCCACATCGGGGAGAATACCATCGGCATCACGCAAGCTATTTGCTCGGCTTGGCGGGACAGAAACTCCTCCAGCAGTCGGCAGACCCTCCCTGGCTCGTTCTGATACCCAGGTTTTGTACTTCATCATGGGGAATTTCTCGTTTACTTCGTCCATGGTCATCAGTTTCTTCTCGCGACGCCTGCGCGGCCGGTGGACGGTTTCGAGAGTAATAGGTTCACCGTCTTCATTGTTCATTCTGGCTCGGTTGCGGGCGTTATAGCGGAAACAATATTTGACACCGACAATGATCCTGAGTATTGTAAGCACTCGCCATGTGGCACCAGGCGCCAGCTTTACCCGAGCAGCGGGCACAAGTGGTAACGAGGAAACAAAACAACAGCAGATCATGTCCGGTACACATCAGGTCCAAGGGTTCTCACCAAAGATTTGTAAATACAACACCGAAGCCGAGGGCAACGAAGAAGAGGAGGGGCGAGCTAGACCCTCCATTGCCCGAATTGTCGTTCCTTGCGGGCGTAGTAGTAGCGGGAGGGATGATGCTCGACGTTGGCGACGCCGTGGGCGACGGGGTTGATGCCAACACATTCGTATTCACTTGTCTTGCAACAAGAAGGGCAGCCTCGCCCAGCATCTGCTCGATGACGGCCATGGTCACAAGTGAGCAGAGAGTCGCCGATGGTAATCTCAACGTCAACGGGAAGGGATGGAGGAATTCTAGGTCGGCATATGGAGGTTGTGAGGCAACAATCAAGGCCGCCGAGGTATTTCCTCGAAGAAACCCCAGGTTCTATCTCCAGCGGTACCGCTGAGGCGGCCAAGTCCTCTTTTTTTTATTTTTTTTTTGGACGCAGGGTCTGCAGCGTGCGAGCGACGAGAGGTGGAACAGGATCTGATATGGGGGCCAGGGGAGATAAGACCGAGTCGCCCGCGCAATGCAAGTGACGGAAAGCGGCAGGTCAATCAATCGGCACGGCAGGCGGAATGAGGGACGGGAAGCGTTGAACGGCCGGCGTCGCGACGTTGCGGTTGCGGGCCTGCAACGGTGGTCGATGGGATGGATGGATGAAAGACGATGAAAACAGAGGCGTTGGAGGTTGAATGTCGGGACTGAGCCGGGGGTGCAAGTGGGTAAAGAGGAGAGGCGAAGCGGAGCCAAAGCCAAAGCCAAGGGGCTGAAAGTGCGTGCCATCAACGGCACAGCCCACGCCAGTCCGGCGTGGCAGCGAGGCGATGGGGGTCAAGTCATAGTCGTGTGGTAACATTGACCTGTGCTTGGACCTCCCAGATGTTACTCACCAGCCGGTCAAGTCGGGCTAAGTACTTAAGTAGTCGACTTGCCCCGAAGTACCGAGGTACCCGACACTTGGGCCTGCCAGATGGTTCGGACGGGTTCAACGCAGTGGCGGAGCGCCGCTTGAGGGGCGCGTGAGTAAGCAAGCCGTTTCGGAGTACGTAGTGACTACGTGCTACTCCGTAAGTAAGTATGCAGTCTGGAGTCTGGCCACGCCCTGCTGACCCTACTTTACTTACTTACTCAAGTACATGTTTTCCGGAGTGGTTATATTTGGCTTGCCAGCTTCGCGACACGAGGCTCGGCCCCGGACGGAGTTCAGCTGCCCAGATGGCCCAAGATCAGCCCAGAACCAAAAATTGTAGGGGCTCCTGGGCAATAGCCAGCGCCGTCATTTGATCCCTGCTGTTGACACGGGCCGACTGGCACCGATTGACTGGTGCTGTGCTGTGCTGGGCTCAAGGGCTCCGCAGCCCGCAGCCGCAGCGCTTGTACCGGACATGCTCGTGGCCTCGAGTGCCGGCCTCGCATCCATGATTAATTAATAAAACAGTTCACCCGGCGTGGAGTGGCCACACCGTGATGGCACTGTGACGCCGGGGCACCGCCGGGCACACATCTAGTTAAGTGAAGTGCGGCGTGCAGGCAGGTCGTCAGATGTTGGAACTCGAGGACGGCCAAGTTACTTGAGTAGGTACTTGGGTTCCCAAGTACTTCCTGGCACACAGTAGGCGAGGCGCTAGAGCATGGCAGATGCACTCGCATCCGGGGCCGGGTACTTACTCCGTACTTCTGAAACAACCATCACGCGTGGACCCGCGGCCGCCACGCTCCCTTTGGTGAAAATACCCCAGTGCGCCGTACTGCCGCCAAATCTAAAGACATGTCATCACCACCACCGCCAATCCTTGGTACTCCGCGCCGTGGTGCTGAGGGCGGAAACGCACTTCCTGTCCGGTCTCAGCGCGCTGATGGCTCGCGTGGGGCACGGGGAGCGTCCTGGCAGCCCGCACGTTTGATTGGTCGCTGCGACTTACGCCGCCACGCTCTCCATGCATCCCCTGTCGGGTTCGTCTACCGCCGTTCCTGGAAGGGAAGGGGCAGGGAGGGTGAGGCTGCCTTACCGAATCTATTACTCCGTATTATTCAGCGTGTTGGCATCTTTAGTCGCTGACGAAATACGTGCTGGGAGTACGCAGTACACCAGGTGCTTCGTGGCATTTACAGTCAGCCGGACTGTGTCCGACGGGCTGTTGGATGTGCATCGCCGCTCGAACGCGGGGAATTGCCAAAGTCTGGTATTCCAGAATCATTCCATATCAACACTTTGCCCCAGCTGACAAGGCGTTCTTTTTCAAGTTGTAATTACATAAAGCACCTGGGTACGTACCCAAAGTAGATGTGCTGCACGGACGTTGTGCATATTTACTCCTCCATGAATCGAACGAAAACTATACTAGTATTATCTGATGCAGCGTCCTCCCTCCATGAAAAAGCCGATGAAGCGAAGCCTATTCCGGTCCGACAAAGTGGCTACCTAAGAACTTAAGTACTACTTAACTATTTAAGTACCTACTTAAGTACTCAAGTGCCTAGGTGCCTACGTGTTCTCCCACCGGGACCACCCAGCAAGCCGGCCTCAAACATTCATCATCGGTGTCAATGCACCAAGGCAAGTAAGTACCTGGTCCGGCTATCCGCGGGCTCTACCTAGATACGGGCACCTCAGGTTGCTCCTTCCCCAACTAGCAGTTTGTTCTTGCCGAAAGTGAGGCCACAATCCAACGAGTCGATCCCGACACATTCATCCGCCTTTCCGAAGCAGCCATCATCTTCACCTTCTCCCTGGGTACTTGAGCCAGCAAGCTTTTATCATAGACCCAAAAGAGTCAATCCTATCATCCATCATCAATTCTTTGTTTCAAGCTCCGACATCATTGATAGAAGCAAACTCAAATCTGCTGGCGTCGCCGCCGGATCCCAGGGTTCTCCATTGCCCCCCTCTTTTCCCTTCTCTCAAGATTCGGAACGCCCAACACCTCGACTCCGGGAAGGGCCAAGTTCCGGGAACAGGTGGCTGGATCTCACTCCAGGGCGGCTGTAAACGCATTCCTTTGCCACTGACTGTGAGTGACGAGCGTCTTGTACATATATGCTCCGCTCCCGCTGTCCCTGCTTTTAGGATAAAACCTTGACGACTGGGCCCGGGAGATTTGCAGGGTGTGCATTTTCCCATCGTGCGACTTCCCGCATCCGTTTTCTAGCAGTACGTCGACCAGGCGCGCTTGCCAAGGTTCTCGACACAGCGTCAAGCGAGACGTGATCTAAATACAGTTTACAGCCCAGGTCCTGCACCTCGCTACGCCTCGGGTGTAGCTGAGAGAAGTGTACATTCCAATGCGACGGTTTGGGGAGTTCGGTTGCTTCCAGACGCTGTCATGTAACGCCACAATATTAAATGAGCACAGGCTCACGGTTTTGGTGTCGGGCACACCAAGAGGCACTGCATCGCGGCGCACTGCATCGCAATCTGCATCACGTCTTTGACGCCAGGCGGCCCGTCCGCGTGCCTTGGATCACACATTTTGCCTGTTCCTTTTTCGCCCCAGGGATAGGGCGTGAGCCAAGTCGCCATCTTGTCTCATAATCTCGCGAGTCACGATTGTCACAGCTCACTCCTCGACCCTTGTCACTTTGGAAGGACGCGAGCATATGCCAAAGTTCGGACGCAAGCCCACAACTGGAAACGCAATGTGTTGGCCACGATAGCTTCTAGGCAGGTACGCCTTACGCCGCTTGGCTGCATCATGGCCCTGACAATTGCGCAAGTGAGCGTGGCTTAGCTCACCTTCATGCGCCTTTGACTCGAGCATGTTTTCCCCTCGAACCACCCACTGTCCTGGGCGGCGGTACCGAACTGGTCCGCTCGTGTCCCCGTCGCGCCACTCGAGTTTGGCAGTTTGGGTACTCCGTAGACTAGTTGGCTAAATAGCCTGATGTCTGATTAAATATTACAGATGCCCCGTCAGAACAGCAAGCGCTAGAGCAATGGCCCGCGACGGTGTAACTCAACGCGCCGCGGCCGACGACATGCACGCAAGTCTCAGAGCTTCAATGCCAGTTTGTTTGTGGCGCTGGCGTTGCCGCCGGAGTTGCCCCGATGAAGTAGTAGCCATGGATTGGCTCAGCTATTTGCTGTTGTGCAGAAATTCTGCAATGCCAATTGGCTCATGTCACGACGCTCTTTCTTTGCCAGTCGAAAACGCCGGTTCATGGGCAGATTACACATACCGCTTGCTGTGTCCGCACAGCCACATGCACCAACCGCAAGGCCAAGGTCGGGGGATCGAGTTACTCCGCACATGATGAGTTCGGGACGCAAAGTCGACCTGTCAAGGAGAGTAGTGCAATCGCGAATGCGCCAAGCAATCGAACCGTCGAGCGGGACATCAACCAACGCGCGCTATCATCCAAATTGTCCGGATGCCAGTTAATAATCAGAACCTGTATCCGGTGTATATGACCTCTCCATGCATTACCAAGCATAGCCTCCTCAGTCACCCAAGGCGCAAAAACATGGTCGGTCGGGTGCACAGTTGAATCCAGCCGGCCTCACTTACCTACCTACCTAGGTAAATATTATTGGGCTCAACCATGCGTATCCTCGTCCTCGCTGTGCGAAAGAAACTTGACACTGCGCTGGCTCCTCGGCATTGATTAATATATCCACCATGTTCGAACCATGAAGCCTCAACTGTCTAGCCCGCGGTGCTGTCCATAGAAGGTCCTCCTGCAAAATGCTGCTCGAGATGGAAACAAAAGACACGTCTTGTTCTGTCAAGAATACTGTGCCCCGTGATGAACCTCATCAATTCCTCACTTGCGTGCTGTTCCGCCAAGGTTCGAGTCTCTTGTGCGCGTTTCGATTCATTAGCCTTTTTGTTCTCGGCATTGTCATCTGTGGTCGGCAAATCGGCATGGAAATATGAAAGCTGGCTGGCGAAATGTAAAACGCCACCCTCGCCAGTCCCATGACACCGTCGAAAAAGGTGCGCTCCACCTGGCAGGCGTCATGTAGTGATTATAGTTGATTATTGTGAGAAGGGCTTGGACGATGAAACCCGGCGCTCATGTTCATTGAGCCTGCGGCGCGGCGGAAGGGAGCCACTCTCCCATGTTTACGTACAGATACAACGTTGGCCTCTTGATCAAGAGAGGAAAGGTAGAATGGATGAGATGGGGCCGGCCGTCATTGAGCGCCTTGGGCAGAGCCAGCCCATGACTGCCGGGACTCGGGCTTGTTTTCGGTCCCTCGTGAGGGTGCTGAACGTTCCTTGCTGCTTGTGGGTCCGGCCAGTCCTCTGTCTACATGAGAATTATCTAGATGGATTGTAGAAGCGATAAACGAGCTGATGGTTACCGTCTGGTATTGTAACTCGCAATAAAGCTCGGTCCTGCGCGTCGACAGAGTCTGCTCCACGGTCCAATAGCCCTCTTTCCAACAGAAGGGCCAAAGGGCACCTAAAGTCCACTTATAACAGTTGTAGATGTAGGCGTAAAGCTCAATCACATACAGTGACAAACCCAGCTTAAAGTCTTGCTGTCGGTCCCATCCACGCCCTTGTCGTCACCTACTTGGCAGCGCACACGAGCGTAGGAAGGCCATGATATGAGACTGACCACGGGCATCCAAGACCGTGCATAGATAGTACTGACGACTGAAGCCGCCGAGAACAGTGGGCTCACTGCCAGCTCAATCGAGTGAAAACAGCTCGTCACTCAGCACCAACAAATGCCGTTTGCAAGGACGGTGACAAGAGACCAGTTCGTACCGAAACTAGCCCGAGGATGAATTTGATCCAGCGCTTCGAGTCACGACTGACTCCACCGGAGAAGGGAATGGTCAATCGATTCGGCCTGCCTGCCCATCTAGCGGGCTACAATGACACAAGCAGAGGTGGGCTGAAGGCTGGAGAAGGAATTGACTCTGTACCTGCCGCTGCTTGTGGATATATTAGCTGTGATATAAAGCCAAGTCTTTCCCCAGTGGCCAGCCAGTTGGTTCACCAAAGCTTGTCACCTGCATGATGGCTGGGCAGGCGCAAAAACCAACGGGTCTGTGATGCCAGGGATAAAACGCGAGACAGGCTACGAGATGGGACATTGTTGTCTGACGACAGAGCATCCGTCACGTACCGTGGCGACCCGTAACTGGCCAAGCTTTCAGACATGCGAAAAGACACCTAGCATACGTGCTGTGAGAAACTTTACAAACGACGGGGGCAGATGTGGCGATGAGGTTTATCTCGGGGCAACCGGGACCCGTCCTCGGATTGCTGGAAATGTTCGTCCAGACGGAAGTCGAGACAGCCGATTAGGGGAGCTGGTGCCCAGGGGGCCGGCTTTCGTGCATGCGGTGGGTTCCTTGATTGACAAACGTCCTCTTCACGGGTGGCTAGTTGTCATGGTTCCGCAGATTGTGCAACTGTCGGGCTCAACTGCCACAGCCCAGCAAGCACGACGCTTCATTTCCGGACCTGAGAAACACCTGCGTCCCATCGAAGTGATTCGACTCTCAAAGGATTTCCGAATCGTCTCGTGGGGATTTTTTTGGTCCGTCGCGAGGACGGCTTCCTCTGCTGCGTGCGTGGCACGATGATTGATGGCCAAGAGGGCAATATGGCAACGATGAAAGACGTGTTGGAACCCCCGTCCAAGCATGGCTTGAGATTGACCGTACACGGGCACGATTCCGCTGCTCCGAGGTCCTCGGCGCTCTTGCTATAGCCTTGTTGGAGCTATTCGAGAGGCGCGGGCTGATATTCCTAGAGCCAACTCTTCCAGGATCTGTATCTGGTTCCTCCATGAAGGCGGGGACAACAAGACAGGCAGACGCTCATCATCTGTTGAAAAACAAGTCAGCAAACCCGCGGATACTGCCTCTCTCAGGAAAAGCACAGGGATGAGGCACTGTACAAGATGGAAACATGCAAGTTCTCCATGCCGTATTCAGGTTGCTGGTGCCGTGGACTTTGTGTTAGGTCTCTGCAACGGAGACGTACAAATCATCCGCGTTTCCTCTGGACAGGCTTGAAGTTTGGTTGAAACGTCTTTTGGCACCTCGGCCGCTCACCAGAACGACACGTATTCCTTCCCACTTGACCAGTCGATACCGACATATCTTCGATTACGTCGGGACACGGCCAAAGATTTTACACAGTTGCAGCCCCAAGGATGCAGTCTGTCGCGGGCTTGCTGTACCTGTCAGGTTCTCGGGTTCTGAAGGGCAGAAGACGAACCACCTAGCTTCCTCTAGGGTATCGAACAAATCTCTGGCCAACTCCCAGATGACTATTGCGTGAAGACGTGGGCAGCAAAAGGGTTGTTGCGCCGTGGCTGCTGCTTTCAATTTTTCCCAAATCCAACCGACTTCAGCCTCGGACAAGCCACCGTTGCGTTCCCAGCCAGACATCATCTGCGCCAGAGCAAGGTGTGCGCTTCGAACGGTCTGTGTTCGAGTCGTATTCCCACACAGCATGGTAGTCATCGCGTCAGCTTCAGTCCTGCCCCGACAAAAGCAGAACAATAGCCAGTCCGACTAACAAGGCAAGACGCCACGGCGGCCGCCTGATACTACCACATTAAGCAACGATGCTAGCTCCGATTCGAGCCTGGATCAGCAAAGGCCACGGCGACGTCTGACGTGTTGGCCGTCGTGTAACGGTGTTGTCGAGGACGGCTCAAAGTTTCTTTGCCCCGCGCGCCCTCCGCGTTGCCGATGTGTCGAGTGGCTTTGCCGCCGATCGCCCACTAGAGATGGCTGCCCGGCCGGAAGCCGTCATGTTTCATGTTGCATCCAAAACGATGCCGACAAGTTGTGCTGTCATTTATGACGGCTCGCGCAGGGACCCGGGGCGGGAAGGGCGCTAGTCCGCTTTGGTCCACACCAGAACCTCGGCGCGCCGCCAGACAAGAAAAAAGCTCGACGACTTCCGTCCATCATCATCCATCGCGGCATCGACGGGCGCAGGCGCGAGCGCGAGCGCATCTCTACCGAAAAGCACGCCCCTAGGCAAGCCGACAGACCAGGAGGGAACCAATCGCCATGCCGCCGACGCAGCTCCCCGCCTCGGGGAATCCCCTGTAAGTGAGCCGCCAGGCCGCCAGACGAGTTTTTGGCGCTGACGACGGCAACAGCGTCTTTTTCGACATGACACTCGGAGGTGAGCAGCGAGCACCCGGGGTCCAGCGGACGCAAACAAAAAGCCGCACGCCGGGCCCGTCGTTGGCTGTCCCTGTGCCGCCGTATATTGACGCCGTTTCATGACGGGACGTGACCAGGCGAGCCCCTCGGCCGCATCACATTCGAGCTCTTCAACGACGTGGTGCCCAAAACGGCCGAGAACTTCCGCCAGTTCTGCACCGGCGAGTCCAAGGACGCCCAGGGCAAGCCGCAGGGCTACAAGGGCTCCAGGTTCCACCGCATCGTACGTACGTCGGTCCGCTCTCGAGACCGAAACCCGCCCCGGCGCCCCCCCTTCCACCGCTAACCTGCCAGATCCCCAACTTCATGTGCCAGGGCGGGGATTTCCTCCAGGGCGACGGCACCGGGTCAACGTGTATATGGGGCCTCAAGACGTTCGAGGACGAGAATTTCAAACTTCGACATGACCAGCCCGGTCTCTTGTCCATGGCCGTACGTGCATCCCCCCCCCTTGCTGGCATGCATGGCAGCTTCTCACAACAGCGCGGTGGGCCACGTCTAACTCGGCGATTGCCCTGCAGAACGCGGGCCCCAACTCCAACGGGTCCCAGTTCTTCATCACGACGGTGCCCACGCCCTTCCTCGACGGCAAGCACGTCGTCTTCGGCAAGGTCGTCGACGGCATGGACGTCGTCCGCAAGATGGAGCACACCAAGACGGGATACAAGGGCAAGGACGTGCCCAACATGGACGTCGTGGTTGCCCAGTGCGGCCAAATGTGAGCCCCGATGCCAGACTTTCAAGGACCCTTTCTGGCCGTCGTGCATTGGGCCCCGTTGCAGACAGGGAGGGATGTTGGACCAGGCGAGGCCATCGTCCATGGCTGTGACTGACTGCTTGACTACCTTTGTCATCTGTCTCCCCGGGCTACGAAACGAGACATCCGGGTATTTTGAAAAATGTAAAATAAAAATAGAAAAAAAGAATAGACAAGGGAAAAGCAACCTCTTCTCTACCTCTGATGCGTGCCAACGTCAAAGTTTTAGGGCAGGACGAGACGCCCGCCTTACTTGTTTGTTGGTCTCAACCGAGTTCAATTTCAGACTGCATCCCTAATCTACATCGCTGACTGGGCCCGGCCCCGACACATGTTCCCTCAGTGCTCTTCACTCACTCCCATTCAACCTCGTCTTGTCCAAATGTCAAAACTCTATGTAAAAAAAGAAGAGTGAAAAGAAGGCACCAACATATACAAGCCAAAATTGCAATGTACTACCCATCCATGAAAAGGCACGACATCTGTCACCTTGCCCGTCGCAGGATTGATAGCGCTGCTTCCTTTTACGCTCGGAACCGTCCGACCCAGCGCCGGTCGTAGGCCGCCGTGGACACTGGCTTAGCAGCAGAAAAAGTGCCCGTCGGCAAAGCACCAGTCCCGGAGACCGGGTCGGCAGTGACGAAGAAACAGGCTCCGGCGGTCAGGTGGGTCGCGGGTTGCGGCGGAGCGGGTTCGGACCGGCGAACCATTTTGTGGTCGCTGTCGCAGACGGTCCTGAAGACGGTCGTGACGAGCGTTGTAGGGGGCACGGTGATGACTTCCGTGACGGTTGCGACGCCGTCGGTCTTGGCGGAGCCCGCAGCAGCCGGGGCGGATGTGGAGGCGGGAGCCGGCGCCGGCGCCGGCGCAGAGGCGGGCGCAGAGCCCGTGCCGCTGTTCGTGGCAGCAGCAGCACCACCACCAACATCGACCTGGAAGTTGTTGGCCATCTGATCCTGGACACCCATGGAGTAGATGTTCTGCTTGGGAACCCACGCCTCCTTTCCGGCGTCCTTGCCCGCAAATGCCTTTGGTTTCTCGACAACCTTGATGTCAATCACGCTGGCGTAGCTCTCATTGTGGCCAATTGCCTCCATGGTCCACCCATTGGGGACCTTGTCGCCGCGCATAAACGACCCGGCCCACGGGTAGAGGCCATCCGTCGTCTTGTCCATGTCGATCTTGCTGGGGTTCAGAGTCGGCCAGTCCCAGTACCAGTAGATGGTGTAAACGCTGCCGGGCTTCAAGTCGTCGGGGAGCTTCAAGTCGGAGTGGCACGGCAGCTCCTGCGAGTTGGTGGCGCCGTTGTCTTTAAACTTGGCCACGCGCTGGTTCGTGATGTCTGCAGTGTTGGGCTGGAAGCACTGGCCATCGTCGTAGTTCCTTGTTGCAAGGAGGGTGCCTCTCTTATCCCCGCCAGTGCCGTCCCGGTTCCAGAGGAGGTGGACGTCAAACAGCTTCTCCTTTTCCTTGGGCTGGGCGGTGCCATAGAGGTAGATGGTACCGCGGTTCTTTGGCTTGTTCGCCTGGTTCTGGGGCAGGGTAACATGCCCGTTTTCGAAGTGCACAAGGGCGATGTGGTCTCCGGGGGCGGCCTCGAGCAAGGGGTGCTTGGGTTTGTCCTCGTAGGGGAACTTGTTGATGACTTCATCGCCGCTGTAGGCTGGTGATCCCGGCTTTGGGAGCAGCCACTGGGGAATTTTATCGTTCCATCCAGCATCAGAGCGAGGCTGGTATCCTCGTGGATAGCCAAGCAGGCCGATCATGGTGCCGTTGGGGGCGATTACGGAGGCGAACTCTATCCATGAGTGGGCAGATGCAGAGCAGGCGAGGGCCAGGAGGGAACCGAGACGGCTCGTCTTTGCGCGACGAGATTTGAGGCTTCCCATCGTGATGGATTTGACGGGATGTGGCGCGACTGCGGCGGAATGTGACGAGGGTGTATCCTGAATTTGGTATCTTTCGGGGGGGGGGGGGGGGAAAAAAAAATAGGTTTCTCTCCAGGAGAAAGTTGAAAATAGAAGAAATCAAGAGAAACCGGTGTATAATAGTCGGCCCAGAGGCTATTTATTTCCTCGCGGCAAGAATCGAAAAAGTCAATTGCGTACAAGTTAATCAAAGTGATGAGAGAAATGGTCAAGAAATGATCCAAGATTTCCGTCGTCGGCCAAGAAGTAGTAGTAGTCGGGCGGCGTACGGTACACGGCTGTTGTCGATTCGATTGTGCGCTCTCTGAACACCAGATGAAGAGGTGAGTGAAGAGGACAAGAAAGTGGCCCAACAAAGGAGAGGCGAGGGCGGGCAAAAGCAAGAGAAAGAAAAAAAAGGCTCAGAGTGGTGTGTTTTTTTGTTGTCGTTGTCAGAACACGCAAGTGAACAGCCGGCCGTCGACAGCTGGCAGATGCACCGCCAGCTGGCGGTTGGCTCGTGTTTGCAAAACCCAAAGCAGAGAAGTGGAAGTGAATGGGCTGGGAACTAAGCAATTGCGCAACTATGGTCTATGTGATTGATGGATGACGAGTGACGCAAGACTTCTGTTTGTCTCGTGGACCATGAATGAATGGCTGGCGGAGAATGAGTAATCGTCGTGCCTGAGCTGGGCGGGAACGCTGGTGCATGCACGAATGAATGGGAAGCGAAAGCCAAGCAGAGAGAGAGAGAGAGCCAAGAAAGTCGTCCGCAACCAGAGCACAAGGAGGCGAGAAAGGACGAAGAGCTCGGCGAGTTCAGTCGGCCATTCACCGTTGATATCTGCACTTTGGGGCCCTTTTCTCATCGTTACTATTTTTTTTTAACCGAGCCACGACGACCATTGTATACCAGCGAGTCAAGAGGGTGGACGTTGAGAGGCATAGCCCGATCGAAACCCGGCGGGTCAGACGGAATCCCCAGATTGAGAGGGAAATAGACTCTGTTTCATGGAAAGAAGAAGGCAGTTTCTGCATGTTGGCCCGGCCATCGAGACACTGGAGGCAGCGTGACGTCCTATCGATGTCTCGGAAGATGGCAAACGGGGCCCAAGTCCAGACGAGCCCCATGGAGCGGTGGCGGGGCTGGGGTTTGGGGTTTGGGGTTTGGGGTTTGGATTGGAGATGGAGGATCGACAACTTGTCAAGATAGTTTTCGTTACCGTTTCAAGACTGCCGTTTCAAGTCTCGAATGCTGGTGTTGATGTTTGAATCGCGTGGCCGTGGTTGTGGCTGCAGGGCTGCAGGGCTGCACCATCGGCTGCCGGGTGCTGGCGAGCCCCTGCTGGCCAATCAGACCCCAGGGCTGGCCTGCGGGCTCCACCACGCGCCTAACGCTGCAGCCGTTGGCCCTGCACCGTTGCAAGCCCGCGCCTCTCCCGGCCCACGACTGGCTGTCGTTCGTCCCGTGTCAGCCGCCTCGCGCTTGATGTGGCCTCCAGACTCGAAAGCGGCAGAGTCGCACGTCCTCACTCACGTCTTCATGCCTTCATATCCTCGCATCCCCATGCCCTGCTCTCCCTGTTCCGGGCATGTCCATCCATTACCAGCCGTCGAACAAATACTCGATACTGCCCTGCCCAGGCCGGGCCTGCTGTGCTATGCCACGTCTCGCGTGTCTGCAGCAATTTCTTTCGCCCATTGTTTCCCTTTCACAAGCACCCGCCCACGTCACGACACGACATGCACGACGCAAACGTGCTCGCACTCTCCATCACACGGTTCTTTGTGCAAATCCTTGTGTCAGAGCAGGCGCCGGCCGTGCCTGTCTTTGATCGCCGTTCCTTTGTGTTTTTTCCCTTTCTCGTTGTGATGTTGTTGTCATTGTCCTTTTCTTCACGCTGGTGTTGCGTAAGAGGAATCCGAAACGGCAGCACCAGGATTCTGTACTCGTGTGTTCCTGAAGACGGACCATCTTGTGCATGGCGACAAGTGTGCTTGTGCTGTGCAACATGACGACCTGCGGCGTGGCAAACAAGCACAGCCTTTGAAACTGCCAGAAGTTCGCCTTCTACTCTGGCAATTCCCGCGCGAACTGAACAACAAACAAGCAGGGCTTTTACCCAGACCCGGCGTCAACAGACAAGCAGCAAAAACACCCATCTAGATGCCTGCGTCTACCTGGAATAGTCAGTACAAGCCCATGGATGGGCCATGGGCGAGAGATTCGCCCGAGCGTCACCACCGTCCAGTCCAGATCCATCCATCTCACCCTCACTCATCCGACCCAAACACCACGGCGAGTCCGTAACACGCGGCGTGGGTTGCCAACGCAGTCCCAACTTGCGGTGAGAATAGTCCATACTATCCAACCCGCCCAATTTCCGCACATACCTGCTCCGGGAGGGGGGGCAAAATCCCCGTCCCGCACCCATCACCATCACATCACAACCATGACGACAGGCAACCAAGGCGAGAACAAGCAAGGCCTTGACTAAACAACAAGGATGGCATACTAGTTGTCCTCTTCTTCCAACCACACGTCACAAGGTATCACCAACCCCCCCCCATCCACTCACAGCGTCAAGGTCGTATCGGCAGCGCCGCTCACATACCTCACCTCTCCAAGCAACCCCGTCGGTCAGTCGCCACCACGACCAAAATAAACATCAACATCAACATCAATATCGCTCACAATCAACACAAAAGTCCTCGCCCCGAACAAAGCGAGCCATCTCCAGCCAACCCGTCCAATGGTCAGCTGCGCCGCGCAGCCTCAACCCCCTTCCCCTTTGCCACCGCCCTCGAGAAGCCAGCATTCCTCACCGTCACACCACGTCGTCAAAGAATGCAATTGTCCAGGACAATTCCAACCGGCGCATTCTTGCCGGACCCCGAATTCCAGTCCGTCATTGTTTCCCCGTCCCGCCCTGTCTCGCTCGCCCTGCTTCCTGCTCGTATTGTGCTCGTCGGCCATTGTTCCAACGCGGCACAAGAATACATTATACTGCCACCAACTTTTCACAAATATACACGTACACGAGCCGCGCACGTCAATGGAGCGTGCATCCAAGGAGGCGAGCGCGACGCGTAAATGACCGCCACAGTAATCCATGTCGCTCCCCGCAACTCCAGCTTCTTCTTCGTCATCGGCTCCGTACATGTTGGCCTGCCTTCTTTCTTTCTTTCTGTGTTTCCTTCTTCCCTCCCTCCCTCGCTCCCTTGGCGACCTAGACCAGGGCAGACGGGGAGGAAGGGGGGCGTGGTCCTTTTCCTCCGTGCGGGCGGGTTCCTGGTTCCTGCGTCGGCTCGCTCCACCTGCTGCTGAAGAATATAAAGTGGCAGTTACGTAGTGTGTGTACCAAAATAGCCTTGCTTAGAGGGTGAGGGTCAAGGGTCGCGGGTGTCCCCTCGTCCACGAGGGCGTGGAGATAAAGCCAGGCAGGGAGCTTCAATATTGAGCTTGAACTTGTCCTTCACTCCTCTCCTCGCCAAGCTGGCTGAGCAGACTCCCCGGGTGAGTCGCAACGTCTCAATACCTCGCCACGCGACGGCGTCGTCTTGCCGACTACGACGCGACCATTGCACGTCACACTTCACACACCCGGCCGGTACGCGGTATAAAAAGGGAAAAAAAAAAAAGGACATGTTGGGCAAGTGGATGTCTTTGAATTGCAGCAACTAACAACAGTCCATAGGTCTAAGTATGTGGTATTATTATCATGATCCGTCAAAAGAAATAGAAGTGTCAAGAAATGTCCCCCCCTCCCCTTTTTCCTTTCAAGAGTACTCCTCCAGCGCCAATGGCCAAAATGTCCCCTCCAACACGTGAATTAATCCTTTTTGACATTTTTCCACTTCTTGTGACACATGCGTCTCTATGCCAGATAGAGCACCCTAACATTAGTTTTTTCGCGTCTGTGCTCGTCACCATCCAGCAGTGACTGGCACATGAACGTCCATCGTCTCCCTCCGTCTCTTGGCCGGTCGAGGGCTGCCACCTCGCTCGTGGGAGCTGGGTGCCGTTCCTGCGGACAGGGGCCACTGTGGAGGAGCCCACATGGCACCGTGGTGATCTCCCGCATGGGATTCAACCTTGGTATTTGGTCCCCATTCTGCCGTGGCGCTTGCTGGCGCCGAAGCTGCGGACCAGCCGTCCAGGGCAGACATGTCCCATCCTTGCATGTTGCCGGTGTCGACGCCGGCGTTGTCGTAGACGACTTGGTTCGGTAGTTCGAGCGACGTGGTGGCCGCCATGTATGAGTTGACGGCTGAGCTGATGGGCTTCACCTCGGAGAAGGACTGCTGCCCGTCGAAGAAGGACTGGTGGCTGTTGCTGTTGTTGCCGAGCGTCGTCGTCGCCTGACGGTCGTGTTGTTGAGGCGGACCGCCAGTCGGGGGGAGGAATGCTACTCCATTGTTTGGTGCCATGTTGCCATCAAACGAACCACTTCTGGTGTCGAAGCTGGCACTGCGGGTGTCAAAACTCCCGCTCCGGCTGTCAAAGTTTCCAGTCGAGTAGGCCGGCGGCAGTGTAGCCGTCGGTGGCGGCGTGGCAAGCCCGTTGGAGAAGGAGTCGAAAAGCCCAATGCTGTTGTTGTTGCTGCTGCTGCTGTTGTTGGGAGTTTGCAGCGGCGGAACGTGCGGCACGTGAGATGCGTTGCTGCCGTGGTCCCACGTGCTGAAGGTCTCGTTCATGGCCGCCGTCAAGTGCTGGTTGATGGTTGGCGTCGGCGACATCAGAGCCTCTCTGGAGACGTTTGCCGTCGGGTAGACGAGCGCCTTCTGCTGATGGTATCGGGACATGGGGTCGTTGATGGTCAACCACCGCCAGGTGGTTCCGGCGGGCTTGAAGACGGGATGGTACTTGTGCCACTGGTTGGTCGTGTTGAACCTCCAAAAGATGACGGCCTGGCGAGTCCACTGCGTAGAGTCGGGCGCGCAAGACCAGAGCTCCTGGTACATGGCCACCTTGCAAATCAAGTCGCTGCCAGTCAGCTCTCGGCGGGCCCACGAGGCAGCATCGCCTTCGTCCTCGGCGCGCTTGCGCTTGCTGCCGGATCGCTCGAGGTCCTTGTTGCCCTCGCCGTCCGCATACTTGCGGCGCTTCTCCTTGAGGCGCTGGTGCTCGACGTCGGGATACTGCACCGCCATGCTGAGAATGCTGGCCCACTCCACCGCAGGGAAAGGAACGTGAATATCCTGACGAGGGCGGGTGTGGCACTCGCAGTCCACCTTGGAATCGCTACACCCACGGCGGTGGATTCCGCTGTCGTTGGTGTAGACGCCATGCTTGCCCTCGTCGCTGTGGAGCTCGGCGGGCCTCGTAAGGCGTGTGATGCACTTCCACCGATGGTTCTGCAGAGCTGGCTGCGTGATGGCGACCTCGACAAACCCCGTGAGCTCCGATCCAGAGGGGAACTTGGCGTGCTCGTGCAGTTCCAGCGTCGCGCACATCTCCAGCAACAGGCACTCCTCGTCTCTGGACGGAAGCTCAAGTGTCTCGTACATGGCGGGAGCATCCTTTTGCCACCGGCGGGTGACAGACTTGGCGCAGGCCGACGTGGTCCGGTCAAGAGATCGGGTGTACTCGTGCAAGAGGACATCCTTGCCCAGGACGTTGGGGCTGTCGTCACAGTTGGTGTACTTGTTCAGGTGAGGGAAGGACGCCTGGTCCAACGGGGCGTCATGTGCATCATAGGCGACGTCGTCCCGAATCTTGATATCAGAAGACGACACAAAGATTTCACACGTCTTGGGCCGTGTGCAGATGGATGACTGCAGGGCCAGGAGCTGGGAGAAGTACTCATAGTTGGGCTTGACGTCGGGAACTCGACCCTCAGCCAGGGCTGTGAGCACGGGGTTCGACTTGAATGACTCTTGCTCTTCCTCGTCATAGTAGTCGTCGGAATTCGTTGAGCCCGGCTCCTTCTTCTCCTCTGACGGGAACAAAAAGTGGACTATCGTGACGGGGGTCAGTATTCCATGCCTCTCCTCGCCAAGAATGCAGGCCAAGCTTGACGCATAGACTCACAGCAACGAAGGTCTTCAAAAAACTTCTTGACCACTTGCATGTGGCTAGACACTTGCTTGCGTCCCATCTGTTCGATGCTTTCGTTGCTATTGTCGATGCGGAAAATCTCCTTGCTCCCCAAGAGAGCAACGCAAATCACAAAGATGTACTCGCTGATGAGCATGTTGCGGCCGTGGAGTTTCCCTCCCATGGAGAACTTGCGGCGGCCCATGTGAGGCATGAGCAGTACAGCTGGCGAGAGCTATTAGCAGGCTGGGCTGGGCTGGGCTGGGCTGGGCTGGGCCCCCGGGAGGGGGGGAGGTTTTGGCAAGCATCACGGAGCAAGGCAACGACTTACAGTCGACAAAGGCATCCTCGAGCTCCGGCCGACGCCAGACGCCGCCCTTGTCCTTTTGGGTGTCCTTGTGAGCTTGTCTGTTACGATACTGACGGAAAGCCGGCCAGAAGTAGAGAGGATTGACAGAAGTCTTGGGCCTTCTCTGATAACGAGCCTGCTGACGAGGAGTCGGGACTCTGTAAAGGCAGTCGAGTGATTGTGAAGGAACCATGGGAGCATGCATGGATGGTCCCAGGGCCACTTGGTTCTGATAACAAGAGACTAGACCATTGAAGCTGTGGGATTGAGCATTGCCAGTGGACTCTCGAAGAGGCGGTCTGCCATTATGGAGACTACGTCTCGTATCGACATAGTCCGGTGACTGTGAGTAACGCTGTGACGACAGCACTGGTCTTGGCTGAAAGAGTGAAGACATTGCTATAACTGCAAAGGCAAAAAATTAAACCAAAAAAAAAAAAAAGAGTGGCACGAGGAATGTCGATGAGACGCAACGAGCGAGAACCAAGCCCGCTGAAGCTGCAAAATGCCTCGGACAATGACAGCCCAGGTTTGAACGGCAGGATGAAGAGCGAGTTGAAGAGGACAAGATATGTAGAGAGGAATTTTGGGATGTGGAATGATGGCCTAAATGTATGATCCGACGAGAGTGATGGGTTCGACTGGAACGAAGCTTTATTTCCCGGGAGGATCTAAGACTGTATAAATCCAAGACTTATAGGTGGAGGACGAAGAGCTCCAGCGGACCATGTTGACAAAGGGTTGACAGCGCTAGTACCCATCTATTTGGCCCCTCAACCTAAATATCAAGATCTATCTACAGAACGCCCAGCAAGGCAGGGGAGAGGAGGGATGGGATGGGATGGGATGGGATGGGATGGGATGGACGAGGAGCCGGGGGTGGTTCGGGCAGTGGGGGATGGGGTCTTGGACGGTTCGTCGCTAGTCGGCGTCGGCATCCATGCCCATGCCCATGCCCACGGACGAGAGAAGAGTGACCTCGGGCCAATGAAGGTCTTGACGTAAAACCCAACGGGCACATGGTAGCTAAAGTGTCTGCAGCGTCCGGCATCGAGGGCGTTGGGACGCAAGGGAGGGTCGAGCGGGTCCGGCACACCAAGGCCGGCCACGGCCTCCCAGACAGAGACAAACCTTCACGGGCGTCATGGTTGTCCACACGGCGCAGGTATGCGAAAGAGATTAACATCAGACAGGCAGACATCTTGCACAGCCTTGCGCTCCGACGTTGGAATTCCTGGTCTCGTGGAGTCGCCTCCGTCAACACGCCATGTCAGTTGTCGCCAGAGTCGCAACTGCTCGATGCCGTGCGATGCGATGCGATGCGTGCGCGCGCCGACTGCCCTTCCCAAGGGAGGTCGCCGACGAAGGAGCCCGGGCTAGTGCACGACAGGGCAGGAAATTGGGCAACCGCAGGCGCTGTAATGTGCTGAATTATTAACGGCCGGCGGCCAAATAGAGCCGCTCTGCCTCCTTGTTACACTGACGACTAGCCGTCGAGCTCCTCCTCGTCGTTGCCAATAGTGACCCTTTTCCTCCCTCCGCCAGTGAGTTGCTGAAGGGCTACTTTATTGACTTGGCCCCCTACTTTGCGCTGCATCTTCTCGATCTCCTCCTCGGCGTCGACGGCCTCGGCCTCTGCAAAGTCCAGTACTAGGCGCCGCCCGAGAAGATGAGTGTCCTTGAGGGCGTTTAGTGCGTTCTCCGCCTCTCGAGGACTGACAAAGTCGGCAAATGCAAAGCCTCTTGCGGTAAAGTCAGCCTTCTTCGGAACGCGGACCGACCTGAGCTGGCCGTACGTCCCGAACAGTGACCTCACGTCTTGTTTTGTGGCTTGAAAGGGCAGGTTCTTGATGACGATCTTGGTCCTTTGCGCCGCCGCCTTTTTCGCTCGATCATCCCGCCGTCTGTCTTCGGCCGCATCTTGGCCCTTATGCGACGCCTTCACGCCCAGAGTGTGGCCATCCAGTACATGCCCATCCATCACCCGGAGAGCTGCCTTGGCTTGGGTCTTAGATCGAAACTCTGCGAAACCAAACCCCATGCTAAGCGTTTGGCCGGGTTTCTTGGGGTCCATTTTCGTTTTGACCCTAGCTGACACGAATCCGTCGAGAGACTCGAAAGCCTCAGCCAGCCTGCTAGTGGTTGTGGCAAAGTTTAAATTGCGGATAAACAGAGACGTCGTTTCCATATCATCCGCCTTATCACCGCCTGACAACAAGTCACTGACGGTAAGCTTTTGCACCCCTGTTGCCTGTTGATCGGTTGTCCGGCTGATCTGCTCCGAGATGTCTCTTCTGAGCAAGTCCTTCGGTGCCTTCTCCAGGAAGAGTACACTATCCTTGATTCGTCTGTATGCGAGCTTACCAAAAGCGGCCTTGGCATGGTTTGCATGTGCGAACTGGACAATAGCGATAGTACCTGCAGGGGGCATGAGCACCTCGAGCACTTTTCCATGCTCCTCAAACATTTTGCGAAGTTCCTCCATGGTAGTTCCGAATGGAAAGTTCTTTACCAAGATGGTGGTATCACCCCGCCTCCGCGACTTGAAGGCGTCCAGGTCCACCCCATTGGCAGCAAAGTAAGCCTTTGTCTCCTGTATGACTGTAGTCTCTGCGATGGCCTGCTTGATGGCGGCATCGGCCGATGTAGGATCGAGCATCTCGGATTTCGAGACACCCAGCCGGCTCGCAATGGAGGCGTTGACAGCATCCTGGCTCATGTAGAGAGAGTTCCAGTTAAAGCTGCTAGAAGCTGCCTCTGCTTTCTTACGTATCATGTTTTGTTTCTTCAAAGGCAACTTGGATACGGCAAATTCATCCAATCCCTGCTCTCGTTTCGCGCTGGCTGGAATGATGTGGAGGATACGCCCTTGGAAGGTTACCCCATCCAGTTCCTGGAATGCCCTGACGGCGTCAGACGAGTCTGCAAAAAGAACTAGAGCAAAACCCTTTGTTGCCCCAGCAGCAGTCAAAGGTAAATGGACCTGGACGATAAATAAAAAGAAAATTAGCTTTCTTTTGGGTCCCAGAGGTAAAAGTGCTCAAATGATCCAGCGACGCTGTGTATGAATAATCAAGGCATAGGCTCAGAAAATCGAAGCATCTACTAAAATATTCGCCCAGGTTTCACATCATATACCGAGGTATAAGCTGTCCCTATCATGGGGTTCATCATTGCGGCCTTGCAGGGAGGAAGTCATTGCGAGTTGGGGCAGGTCGGGGGTGTTTTACCAACATACCTCTAGGAGTGTGCCAAACCTGTCGAACGTCTCCCGTATATCATCTTCAGTGGCGCTGTAAGGCAGGTTCCTGACGAAAAGCCGAGACGTGCGATGGATGGTTTCAGCAGCGTCGTCCGTCACAGTCTCCTTCCTTGTCGCCAAATCAGCAGTTGTATTGGGTGTCACCTCATCGGAGGAATGCGACGACAGTCCGTCATTCTCCGTGTCTTGCTTTGTCGTACCATCCACCCGGCTGAGCACTGCTCTAGAGGCAAGGTCATCCGGGTCAGCTAGGTCCAGCAGTCTGTTGGTCCGAGATCGCAACCAATCGTCGTCGGTCGCGCCAGCTGGTGATGGACCTTGGTCGGTCATCTCTGAATCAATTGCCTCGACCTTGTCCTCGCCAGCCTCCTCGAACGTAACTTCTTTAGAAGTCTTGACATCCCGAAGTGGTGGTTGTCGAGGAACATTGTCTGACTTGTTCTGACGGGACTCTATCCTTCTCGACTTCTCTTGTCTCGATGGGACTTGTTCATACTCGTCATCGCTTTCCCCCTCTGGGACACTAAGCCCTCCAGAATTGAGCGTATTATCTGCTGCGACTGCAGAATTTGGGTCATCTGCAACAGCGCCTTCTCGACCAGACCTCATGACCTGCAGAAACTCCCGCAGCTTCGGGTCAGCGGTTTCCTGTTCCTGTCGCTTTCGCTTCTTCGGGTTTACATCATGGTCAGAAGTTGAGCGTGCAGTATGATGTTCCGGCGCACCAAAGTTGCAGGAACCATTGTGTCCTTTTCTCGAGGCTGGGTCTGAGATCTAACATTCCATTAGCAACCGGTATAATGGATGGTAAGCAACGCGAAACAGGAGGAGAAACTCACGGGCCGGGCAGTCTCGACTGATATCTTAGACATGCGGATGTATGATCGATTGAAGTATTTGACAGCACCAGCGGCATCAGTCGCGCTCTTGTAGCCCACGTATCCTATCCGACGCTGGGCTAGCAGTTTGACATCGGTGATCTCTCGATTTCCAGAAGAGAAATGTTTACGGAACTCGGCCTCCGTAATGTTGGGCGGCAGGCCTTTGATAAAAACTCTAGAAGAAGACATAATGAAGTTTGTCGTTAGGCAGAGTGGATGTCAAGTCATGCTGTTCGTGTCTGCCCGCAGACTGCCTGTTGATGGTGCTCGGTGAGAGAGGGACTGAGCAGTGGGACAAGAAGAAGAAAAAAGTTGAGTTCTTATCGTCGTCGCGTATCAGCACTTGAGTGCTTCCCCTTGGTCCGTGCGTGCATGTACCCTCCCCTCATTCTAGACTTACCCTGCAGCTTCATCGAGTGTCCGTCATAATGGCGTGTCGTGATCGGTTGTCCTGGAAAAAAAAAAGAAAGAAAGAAAGAAAGAAAGAAAGAGCCTGCACAAATTTTTGTGAATCAACCTTGGCATCAAGCAGCTTCTGTCGTGATTTCTGTGATCAATATCCCCTCGTGCTATTTTTCTGTGAATTCTGAAGCGCTGTCTGATTTATTTGTCCAGATCCACGCAGGGCTGTCATTTTGCAATCGGCCATGGAGTGTCCCAAACAAAATGCCGACCAGAACGGAAGTGGAATCGTACATAGCGCCACACCTCTACCGCCATTAAGAGAGAGAGCATTTCTAAGTATGGGAAGCTACGATAACAGGAAGTACGAGGATTAATAGTTATCTTGTTTGACGAAGAGCCGTGGATTAATTTGACATGAGATCAATTCTTAATAATGAATAACGACAATTGACGTATCCACAAAACGGTGAGATGGCCGAGTTGGTTATGGCGTCAGGTTAAGGTTATCTTAACAGTAATATCCTGATGGAGCAATCCTCCTGGGTTCGAGTCCCAGTCTCATCATCATTTTTGCTTCAGTCCCTTTGCTTTTACTACCTCACCGACGATACGGAGTACACCTACTTACTGTCTTTCGTTTGATGTTTTATTTTTTATGCGGTCATACGGAAGCATCGCTTTTTACCTAGATTTTCGGGTAGTTGAAGTTGTGGGCTGCACAACGTCAATATGTGCAGGCAACTATTCTCTCGGGTTGTTTGTTATTATTACGTCACAACCTGGTAAAACATGTACTCAGTAAAATTTATTTACTATTGAACCTGTAACGAGGACAAAATAAGACCAAAGGGATGCCAATGCGTCTTAATGAACAGCATCCTAGCCACCTAAGTAGCCTGCACATCCTCCGCTCATACCATTGTACTTTGTGGACAATAAGAGGTTAAATTAGCCCCATATAGTTCCTGAATACAGAGTCTAGAGGCCTTAAGACGAACAATAACAGGACAAAACCCCACAAAAGCTGTGCCTCTTCTTGGGGGTCACCTGCATTATATTTTTGGTGTGCGCTTCCCTCCTCGCCATAAGAAAGAATAAGAGCCCCTGCCGCCGTCAATCCCCATTGGTGAGATGGCCGAGTTGGTTATGGCGTCAGGTTAAGGTCACCTTAATTCGATCATCCTCCTGATGGAGCAATCCTCCTGGGTTCGAGTCCCAGTCTCATCAGCACATCTTTTTGCCAGTCAAGATTGTGTCTCCCTTTGTCTCTTGGTCTGGTATTGGCCTCAGCCCTACACTGGAGTCCAAGACTACAGTCCCCTCCTTACCTTGCTATGTACACCGTTTTACTTTGCCGCTGACAGAACACGCGACGACATCGTGTCATTGGCGCCGTTGATACACCCGCGGCAGTTGTCTTGTTTACCCTGGTGTGTTATGGAGGCCAGGAGCTACGCAGCATTTCGCTCACTGAGTTGTGGAGGACGTAAAAGGCGTCCCTGGTGTCCTACTTGGGGGTGAGAGGGAGGCAAAGTTTTAGCAAGGCACCTTGCTTTAGAAATATATGCCAAAAAAAGTGGCGTAGGCATGCCACGTTTTGCGAAATGTGCTCTGTGTTTCTGTAGACGATACTGCTTCTATCGCTGGTGAGTTCTTGGCTGTGATCGCTATCCCGAGAACGCTCATCTCTGTCAGTCGCGACTACTATCCTGAATTGATGAACCTGTCCATGTTGAGGTTGTTGGTTCCCTTTTTGGCCCATGTTACTGCCATCAGTCCTCCCTGGGCCACGAAAAATGGATGAGATGCTTCACCATTTGTCAGCTATGTCTTTGGGCAGATACCTTGGAGCGGCTCAGTTGAAGACGCCGGTTTCTGGCTCTACTTGCAGTACCATGAGCAGAGGACAAGTCGTGTCGTGTCGTGTACCGATACCCTAGGCGTATTCAGAAGCACAAGTTGCATGTTTCTTCGATTTCGAATCTGCGTTGCATTGCGTTGTTCAACCTCACTTGCCGGCATATGATCTGACTCATATCATTGCTGGAAACAGAAACAGGCGTCTCAACACGCAGCCGAGAGCTGAGAATCCCTTGGCTAGTTACCTACTGAAGCAGGGACTTGGGAAGGCGCAGAACCACGAATGTCAATTTGTCTTGGAACCGGCTGATGTATTAAAATCTTTCATGTTTTCGGAAATTGCTGTTCCGCGCCTTGTGAATAAAACGACGATGAAACAGGACGCCAGACTAGACCAACTTGTTATTAAGAAGATGTAAGGTTAGGTCTACATTAAGCCAATGGAATAAGAAATCACCCGAAGGGCCAAAGAGACTTCAATGTTCGCTTCATAGGGGTCAATGATGTCAAGCACTCACGGCAAAGAGGGTGATAGCTTGCGAATGTCCAACCAAGCTCCGGCACGACTTGGGGCGAATATACCGGACCCGACCCGACGCTAACCTCACCCAATGGGATCAAAGCAATATGAAAACGTTCAAGACGGTCTCGAGTCGTCCTGTATTCAAGTGCTTCAAGCTCTTGTAAGCGGATTGGCCGTGCTTGAGCCATCGAACGGCGCCGAGTCTCAGGAACGCCAACTCGACACTGGCAACTATGGAGCCAAAGAGCGGCGAAAAGAGCCCTGGTTGTCTATGCCTCGACTTCCCATCGCCGAATAGGCACACCGACAGTGTATTGACTTGGTGTCGACGACATTGATGGCGGAGCAACAGCAAGAGTTTGTCAAACTTGGCGGCGAAACTTTGGCCAAGTTCCTCAATAATTGCAAAATGTCGGAAAGGAAACTTGTCCGTTTCGACGAGTGTGTTTCTGCTCCCGTGATTGCTGAGCAGACGTCATGGCCAGAGCTAAGTCGTGCTCGGCGTCTCTATGCACGCTTGCCTGCTCTGGCTGATTGCACCGCTGGCGTCGCCTCGTCTATTATCTCATGACTTTGCTGGAACCCAGAAAACTGTTGTTTCAGCAGTATCGGCGGCGTAATCGGGAGCGGTGGGCAAACTGGAAGACCAAATATCAACGAAGCCCTGGATAATCATGCTTCACCGTGTCAGACTTTCTGAAACGCTTCGTCCAATGAGCGTCCCGCAAGACCTGCAGTGCGTCGGGCAGTCCCTCGCTCGGATTACAGAAAAAAGGCACAAGCATCATCGGGGGCTTTTTTGCGACCACCATTAATCCGTGTCTCGAGGCGATCGACATGGTGTTGGGCGCCGAGCAGGATCAGGATCAGGGTCTGCACACCAAATAGGCTAGCGCAAGGGATTAAGTCCGGCTTATTTCCACCAACCGGTCTTGAAGGAAGCAGACTCAGCATCACATTTTGAAACGTCAACCGGCATCATTATTCCTGGAAGTCTCGCAGCTACAACGTGCAAACGTCTGCTTGCATTCATCCATGTCATATGTCATGTCTGCAGACTGGTTGGGGCTGAGCTGACAGGCGCCACCACGTCATGGCCGCTTACGAGTTGCGCCGCTCGGCGCAAAGCTTCGGCGCTGTTTAGCTCAAGGTCAGTTCTGTTCTTGGGTCTGGAGAAGATGGAAGCTAACGAGTTGTAACCAGGTTGGGTGTACGACCGGAATGACCGCGTCTTCGCGTCTTCGCGCCCTCGTCTTTATGGTTCTCCGAACTCTATCCCGCGCAAGATGCCACGAGTATTTAATCCAGCAGGCGCCGCCGCCACCAGGACAAAGACGCTCATGACCGCTCCTCCACACTCCAAGGACTCGGGTTCCAGCCGAAAAAAAATCAAAAATAAACCAAAATAAAAACACAAGCAACTTTCCACTTACTCACCCCCGGGGGGTCCGCCTACGCAATGAGCAAAGTACTCGTCGTCTTCGGAGCCACGGGCAACCAAGGAGGATCCGTCGTCGACTCGGTCCTCGGCGACGCCGCCCTCAGCCAGGAGTACAAAATCCGCGCAGTGACGCGCGACACGTCCACACCGGCAGCACTGCATCTGCAGCAAAAGAAGGTCGAGGTCGTCACGGGCAATGCCGACGACACGCCGTCAGTCGAGAAAGCCGTCCAGGGCGCCCACACAGTCTTCTTCCTCACCACCACCACCTATGACGACAAGCTAGAGGAGCGAGAGGTGTCACAGGGCAAACGCATCGCCGATGCCGCCGTGGCCGCGGGCGCAAAGTACCTCATCTTCAGCACCCTGCCCTCCATCAGTGAGAACTCGGGCGGCAGGTACAACAAGGGTGGACATTTCGACTGCAAAACCCAGGTGGAGAAGTACATTCGCACGCTGCCCGTCAAGAGTGCCTTCTTTGCGCCGGGCTGCTTCATGCAGAACCTGGCAACCAACATGCGGCCCAACGCCACGGACGACGGCACCTACGTGCTCGCCAACGTGGCCTCCCCCACGACGAAGCTGCCGCTCATAGATATCACAGACACGGGCAAGTACGTCTCTGCAATCCTGGCCGACCCCGACGCTTTTGAGGGCAAGGTCCTGTGTGCGGCCACGAGGCTGTACAGCATCGAGGAGATGGTGGGCATCATCAGCAAGGTTACCGGCAAGACTGTTCGCCACAGGCAGCTCCCGGAAGACGTGTTTCGCCAGCACATGCCTCCTACCATGGCGGACTATATCGTGCATATGCTGCTGTACATACAGGATTTCGGATACTACGGCAAGGACACGGAGGAGTTGGTGGCCTGGACGGCGCGCCAGGCTCGGGGCAAGCTGCACAGTTTGGAGGATTATCTGGCAGAGAATCCTCTAGAGCTGAACTGAACTAGACCCGTGTCGTGTAATGAGAGTAAGAACTGGTATGCGAGAAAAACTTTTTTTTTTTTTAAACAACAGCCACGACTTGTCGGACCGGAGACTGTGCCCTTGGTCGTTTGTAGTGTTGATCGACTGGCGTACGTGAGAAAAGGGTAGGAAAGGGCAAGATGAAATCGTAGGTCGTGAAGCGTCATTGAAGAATGACAACGACGGGGAGAAATTGATTACACAAGATTGAAGACGACCAACCCCCACCCTCAAGTTCCCAGTCCAGTTCCCGCCTCCCGCCTGCCAGCTCCCGCCTCCCAGCTCCCAGCTCCCAGCTTCCGTGTGGAGACGTCCGGTGTCAATGTCGGGGGCCCTGGCCAACTGATGGGCAACGCCAACTCTGAAACTCCAAGACTTCGGTCCTCGTCCCCTTTACACACTCCCGCTCGAAACCTTCATTCAGTCGACAACACGACACGCAGCGCGTCACGTCTACCCCGCCGACCGTGGTTGACGATTCAACATCCAACGCCATCCCGACAGCCCGTCCGTTTTGCAACGCCCGTCCTACGCACACACATTTCAGCCAGTGTAATCACATAAAAGCAAGGGTCAGTGCTCGATCGTCAGAGTGTGCCCGGCCCGTGCATCAATCACCCCTTGACCGCAAGGCCTCTAGAAATGGCCATTCGGTGCTGAGACTCTCCTAGCCCAGGAACCTACACGCAACGCAGCACAGCACGTCGTGACGCAAGAACCAAGAAAGGAGGGGAAAGAAGAGGCCCAGAAAAGCACGCCGACTTTCCCACCCCGTGTCGAAATGGCGGACAAGCAGGCAGAGACTCCCACTGCCCGGGAGAAGCTTGAAGGTGCGGCGAAGCTCGTCCCCGTGGGAGCCTGAACTGAACGAAGCGTGGTGGCGCGGAGAAGCGGACGCAGCTAACCTACTCGCAGCCCAGATCAAGTCTGCCGACATGGTGAGGAGCGGCGAGCGGCGAGCGGCGAGATGCGAGCTGACGGGTGCGAATAGACCGAGGACATGCAACAAGAGTCGATCGAAGTCGGTACGTCGCGAGCCCCAAGTCGCACGGCGCACACGGACTCGAGCTTGCGTTTCTTCCTTTACCAGCGTTCGGGCATGGATACTGACCACGTGCAGCCCAGGAGGCCATGTCGAAATTCACCATTGAAAAGGTATACGAGACCGAGGAGGGATGCGTGTCCATCGAGTTTTCATGTCGTTGATACGTAAAAATGCACAGGACATTGCCCAACACATCAAGCGCACAGTTGGTCCTCCCCGGTGTCTGCTGCTCCTTAGCGACGCTTCTCTCTGACGATGCACTAGTTCGACGAGCGGAAGGGCCCAACTTGGCACTGTATTGTTGGCCGCAACTTTGGCAGCTTCGTAACCCACGGTCCGTCATGACTCCTGGTCAATCCTGCTCCCTCGTTCGTCTACAACTAATACGCGGCAGAGACCAAACATTTCATCTACTTCTACCTTGGTCACTGTGCCATCCTGCTCTTCAAGACGCAATAATGACTACGTGAACGCGACGACGACGACGACGACGACGACGACGACGACGACGAGGCAAATGGGCGTCTTGAGTATCATGCCGCTCCGCCGAGCGTTTACGATGGACAGGAACCTTGAGTTTCGGAAATGGCTGAGCGGCTGCGGTGTGGAACATGCGTGTGTGTCTGTGAGTCGGGAGCTGAACGGGATTGTCAGATTAGACGGCGGGTTATTTTTCCCGCCACGTATCAAAAGAGAGGGGGAGAGCGGGAAGAAAGATCCATTTGTCTCGTTCCCACGGGAGTCATGGGACACCATATTTTGTCCCTGTGCTGTGCTGTGCTGTGCTGTGCTGTGCTGCTCCGCAATAATGGTGGTGAACTGGTTGCGGCGGAATGATTCGGACATGCTTGGCTTTGCTCCCTACCTCTTCCTTGCTTCTTCTGCTCTTTGCCCTCTGGCTGATGTTATTGCTAAAGCACCGAGCGGCTCGTTGGCCTTGAGAGGGCCTCGACATTCACAAACGACTTGATGCCAAGCAGGGCTGAACATGTCAAGCTTATTGTCTCCTCTAGACCTGGCCCACGAACAGCGGCGCGATATTTTCAACTACTGCTTATCCGTCGTGTCTGATTTCCAGACTGTTTGCTGCCATGCTGTGGCGCACGGGTGGTAGGGGAGTTGCAGGAGGTCGCGAATCGAGCCAAGGTACCTGCATGCTCAGCCGGACTGTTTTGCAATTCTGGTGGCTGCAGTCTTGTCAGAATGGCCTGCAGTTCCCCCGAGTTGATGCCAACGCCGGGGCAGCTCGGATGTTCTGTCGCGTGAATCAGGCCACGGGGCATGACGTGCACGGGCAGGCCTTGCCGTGCTCGCTCGCTCGCTCGCTCGCTCTGCTCAGCGGGTTCTGCATCCTGCGACATGTCTCTTGGTCCGCATGTCTGTTTGCTCTTCTAGAATGGGCACTCCGTAGAGTGGACTGGATTGCAAGGCTGGGATCAAGAATCCTCGCCGACGAGGCGCCTTGCCGCGTCTGGGACTGCAGTCGTCGTCGCACACAGACAGATGACGGATGCATACCGTCGGCAAGGCGACAGATTCGTGAGCCAAAGTCCACACGCCCGCGCGGCCATGCGCGCGACAGGCTCGCTCGGCTTCTCAAGATGCCCATCTCGTGGCCCGGCACCGGCTTCGCCCCGAGAATAATATAGTGACAAGACTCGTCGCCTCACGCCTCACGCCTCACGCCTCACGCCCCGACGCAGCCCGCTCCACTCCGCCGACGTCGCACTCGTCGGTGTACAGATCTCAGATGCACCCAGCCAAGCTGCACATGCACAACATCAACCCGTACTCCGAGGTCGGGCCCCTCTCCAAACCCAGGGCCTTTCTTAGGACAGTCCTCGAGAATCGCCTGGCCATGAGCTCGGCGGCTTTTCTTTTCGCGTGCCGACCCATGTTTGCATCATCACCCCGTACATCCCGATTCCTCACCGACGGCGGCATACATGACATGTATGGCTGACTGCTGGCGGGTCGAGAATCAGCGAAACATCCAGCAGTCACGGAGAACACACCAAACTTACGCCTTCTCCGCAGTAACAAGAGAGAGCACTGTCCAAGTGCCGTCCTACGGAGTAAATGCTTCGCAAATGGTGGGGATGACACGGTAACTACGCATCGATGCAACATGTCTGTCGGGCGGACTCGGCACGGAACGGATTGGCCGACACGGGTCTTTGCTTGCTCCCATCGTCCAGGGACAGGACGGCAAAGGAGTCAAGCCAAAACGTGATACATGACAGAGTTTCTTCTCCCTCTCTGGGCATCCCACGGAAACCTGTTTATCCCCGCTGGCACGCATCGTCTTGCACGAGGTTGACCATGCCGCGGGCAAGCCGGGAAGTAGGATAGAATATCCCCCGGCATTCGACCTTGCTTCTGGTGCTGGTGGCCTGCTCCAAGGAGCAAGGTCGATTTTCTCGAGGATAAGGAGTACCGAGGAGGGACTCGGTTGGTTGTATGCAGTATGCAGCTTCCAAGGTCCGGATGGTTACCAATCAGCCTTGGCTGGCTCGAGGCGACTAAGAAACGCATACTCCATACTGACCAGACGTTTTGTACCAAGTGCGGACTGCAATTTCGCACCCGTCATGATTCCTCCTCTTCCTGCCCTGGTTTTCCCCCGCCTTTGAGACGTCTGGGACTCTGGGGTGGGTGGCATCAGGAGAAGCCTCGACAACATCAACAGCCGCATGCAAGCATGCGGCGTGCGACATGCGGCATGGCGCCGTCGAATCTTGCCGACCACGCCGTACCATCTGGAGAAGAAGGTGACTGGCGGTGGAACAGTCGGGCCAACCAGTCGAACTACCTTCCTGCCGGGAGAAAGTGGTCAATAGGCGATGGGTGAGGGGAGGTAACCAGGCCTCATGTTCTGTTGACGGGTTACCACTTTACAACTGTGGCTTGCCGTGATGATTTGGTGGCGGGCGAACCCGGCCGCCCAAACGAGAAAATAACTGAAGGCTCGACGACTCGACTGTGGGGACGGCGACAGGACAGGCGAGGCAGGCAGGTAACCCTTTGGCCTCTAGACGTCCACGTACTTGTCCTACGTGAAGACGGTGAAGACGAGTGATGACGGCTAATGATTGGGCTAATGAGTGGCCGCTTTGCCCTGCTTGAAGCCGGCGCTGACTCGGTACATGCGATGCGACGGCAAAACTCCATCGAGCCCAGTGAGGATGAGCTCTGGAAAGGCACCAGGCCAGGCCAGACCGGTCTGCCGCCTTCTTGGGCCCTGTCTGCTCTCTCCCGCAGTCAATGCCTTCAAGCTCACCAGTGACGAGCAGTGCAGGACGCCTCGCCGGCCTGGAGTAGCATGCTCTGCAGCGGCTGCGTCCCGACAGGTTGGAATCGCGGAGTCGGTGGCCCAAGAACTGACATGACATTGACATTGATGAACAGTTGCAATGCTCCCGCCACAGCGGCGGCCAGGTTTTGACACGCAAGGGCGAAGGGCTAGCAAGGGAAGCAAGTGCTGTGCCGGCTGGAAATGTGAGACTTGACGGCATGGCATGTTGGTGTGCTCCCGGACGGAGGAGTGCGGAATGTGATCAAATGAGAGGCAGCAATTGTCCCTCCAACTCAGCTGCAACCCCTCTTGTTCTCTGCTTTCTTGTTTCACGGGATGCTCATCCCCGGGTCTCACCATCTCCGTGCTGTCAATTAGAGGTACGTAGTTATGTATTGCTATTGGCTTGGTGTCCGCGGCGCCGTCCTTGACTCCATGTACATGCACCGAGGTTGGTGGTTTGGTTTGGCTTGGTTTGCTCGTCTACAGCAACGTCAACAGACAAACATGAAGAAACAGCACATGTTCGTTGCCGGCTTGTCTGCCCTGCTCCCCTTCTCTCTTTTCCCATAGCCATTTGCGGCACGGAGCACTCCGTATCGTCATCATGATTCGCCCTGTCCGTCTACCCTTGAGCTTGTGCAACATTGTGTACGTGGGCCCCCTGGTGGCCATCTTGTCGGACGGTGAGATGAATGTGGAACAAGCCGAGTCGTCAGCAGAATCAGATGTCTCGAATAAGCTTTGAGCTGCAAGACCGTGTGCTGCATTTTCCCGGTACTCCGTACGGAGTAGAGCAATAATAAGGGCGCCCTTGCAAAGACAAGACTAACAGAGCCGGGCGACTTGCCAATGCATATATAATATGTATACCTTTCTCATCTTGCGAAGAAGACGAGAGTACTCCGTATTCGGCGTAGTAGGACGCTCTGCGTCTCTTCCTGCTCTGCTCTGTGCGGCCCGCGATAATAGCTAGCCACGGTTGTCAGCATCTTGTCTTGCTTGACAATCTGAACCCTTCTTACTAGCATCGTCGCATATTTTCACGTGCTCCGACAATGTCAATCAATACCTACCTACCCAAGTAGGGAGCACTCCGTAAGAGTTGAAGGTTGAAATGCGATCCTCTGGACCGGTTCCGATGCAGGCGGCAATACGGACGGAGTAAACGACAACATTCTTCTTCCCCCGGTCAGTCGTGCAACGCCCCTGCCATTACTGTCAAGCTCGAGCGTATGGTGCGTCGGGTCGAGGGAGTGTTTGAGACAGGTGCGACAGCCAAACCGAGTTCTTGGGCGTTTCAGGCACCCAGCAGGGTCCTGTCATCTTCTCATAGTACGTAACTTCTCCGTATTATTTACTAGCATTGGGTTCCTGACTCCGCTCCGCTTACGCACCACCAGAAGTTGGGACACAGCAGAAAGGCCGCAGAGAACAATTTCGTCCTGTCTATTGCTGGAACAATGACCTCGGGCCTGCCAGCCGGGCAGGCAGGCAGCTTTTGGAGTCGCGCTGCTCCGTACTCCGTAATCTGCACGGACATGCATATACATACTGAGAGGCGAAGCGTGTTTTTGAATTTGGCTGGCTGGCGACGGGTAAATGACCCTGAACATTGGTTCGTGCGACTTTGACTTTGGACTTTGGATCCCGAGGTCCCAAGTCCATGGTTCTCCCTGTACGCCATGCGGATCACGCATCTAGGGCAGGAAACGGGCTTCCAAGGCAACACAAAACAAATCACTGGACCGTCTTCACGCGAATGCTGGGTTGTTTTATTCGCAGGATCTATAGCTGTGTGCCCACGAGCTTGAGCGGAACGAACCAGAGGTGATCATGGCAGTTGTCACGGGCGCGATCATGGTGCGTAGCACAACGTGTTTCAATTGCCTGAGATCGGTTGGCGGGCACGGGCAGATGACGAGCTACGTAGTATCGGAAAGCTGCTCGACCCTGAAGAGAACTCCATCGCACCTGCTGCAACGAGCTGCATCTCATGAGACCCGAAACGAGCAGTGATCCTGGAAGGGGGATGATGGAGTGGGGGGCAAGTGCTGCATCTATCGCAGGCGTAATAAGAGACAGGCATGCTGATAACGTGACCAATACTCCGTACGGGAGGACATGTTTGCTTTCTCCAGGAGCACGTGTTTCAAATCTCACGGCGCGTTGCTCGACACGTCCGGACGTGGTCAGGGCCAGGAAATCGTGTGTCAATCGTGCTTTGGGAAGGAAATCAGGCGTAGGGACCATTGCTCATAATTGCCGAGAGAAAGAGAGAGAGGGAAGGAGTACACGCAAGGAGAACCTAAAAGGCGGGGTGACTTGATGTTGTACATTTGAGAATTGACCAAAAGACAATGAAAACAAAAAAGCAACAACAACAATGGAACAAAAAAAAAGATGGAAAAACAAGACAGAAAAGAAAAACAATGCGGCCGACGACAACAAGGTTGTCCCTACCTCGCTCAAAGTTCCTGCAAGGGGTCAAATGGTTAGTCATGTCGGCAACACTCCAGGATCTGGTGGAGCTCGGCCCTGTCGAGAGATTGGTGCAGTCTGGTGCAATCGAGGCAACCACGCAGGACTCGTTACTGCCTCCAATGGGCGCATGAAGTCAAGTAATTAATTTCTGGACCTCCACGCTCACAGGCCGCCGTTTTTAGCAACAATGTTTGCCAGAGTATTTGCAATCGCAATGAGGCAACTGCAACTGCAAGTGCAACTGCAATTGCCGCGCCTCGAGCATCTCGAACATGTCCAGCTCCTCAAGTACAGTGCAAACACGACGTGCGTACGGAGGGAGGTACGGAGTACATGCGGTATGGCACTTCCCTCCCGCTTTGGCAGAGTCACAGCACCGCCCCACCGATGAAGGGAAGATGCGACTTGGCAGAAGACCCTGGTCCGGCTGCAGTATACAGTGTGGCATGGTCTGTTCGCACCAATCGGCCCTCCATTCGTCGATGACGAGCACAAAGGACAAAAGGTCGCTTTGCTGCAATCAATCCACAGTGCAATTGCACCAAAATAATAATAATAAAAAATAATAAAACCCCAAAGGGAGGAATGGGGTTATTTCAGCGGGAGAGGCTGGGGCGAGTGACCACGAACTCAACAACTTTACTAGTGCTGGTGCCCCGTGGACCCACGACTTGAGCCCAAAATAGGCGCAAGCCTTGGCCATATCACCTCCAATTTGACCGGCCAATGCCGATGGCAATTCTGGGGGCCTGGGCCGGTCTTCGTGTTTGCTTGCCCGCGCATGAGACGAAGCAAAGTTGTTCTCGACACTCTATTGTATGCATAATACTACTAGTACCCGAGTTTAGTTATTTGCCTCTGGACAGCCTGCCAGCGTGCCACAGTGGGAAAACATGCATCCACTCCCAATCTAGCATCTGGGTACGTAGTAACGTTAGTCCGTCCACAGGAACATGCGGGCAACGCTATTAAGCGTCGCGTAATTAAAACAAGGTCTGCGCAAGTAGATTTCACCCCCACCTGCCAGTCCCGTACGGACGGACGGAGCACCCAGTAGTACTAGTATTATCCCAGCTCGGCGGATTTGCTGTGCTTTCATGTATTACACCGGCAGCATGATTGGGGCAAGACTCCGGAGTACGAACTGGCAGCAGTCAAAGCAGTCAAGAAATGCCGCCGGTAGAGGTAGAGGTGAGTGTTCAGAACAGACTCGTGATCGAGGCCATTGCTGATGAGGTCCAGCTTCCAAGGTGCCGCGGCATGTACCCATTTCTGCTCCTCTCATACACTCCCAAACCCACCAGTGCCACGGATTGGCGAACTAACTTGGGAGTCCTAGTAACGATTCAATAGCACATCCATCGTGAGGGCAATCCGCACAGAGAGCCGCCGTATTCGTGGAGGGAACACACATACACACACACCAGCTAGCGACGCCACAGCAACATCCAGAAAAGCGTATTGGTATCGGGGTGCCTTCGGTCCACGGAAGGCTAGTAGTTACTAGCTGGAAGGGCCTATTTGGGATGGTAGCTTCGCTTTCTCGTGCCGATGACTGGACCGGCTGGGATGACTTGTCTCACGGTGTGGATGACGGATGACGGATGATAAGTCCTGCGCGATGGGGAGCGGGCTCCATTGGTGGTGCGACCTCGTGCCAGGTTGGGATGGTGATGCAACCTTGGCTTGGATATCTGCGTGCGCATTTGCGCATTCGCGCGTGCTGCAGGACCCAAGCAGGCAGTCAAGAACGACCACGACCAGACTCAGACTGGCACTGGATGTGACCGGTCTTTGCGTCTTTTGTAGTACAGTATGAACCCGCGGCGAGATGTCGAGGACCGGTTGACTGACGGCGGTGTTTTGCGGCATTCGGAGCGGACATTCGAGGCGAGCGTCCTCGAGCCCGGGGTCAATTGGACTTTCTGCGGAGCACCTTGGATGGTGTTGTCAACTCCGTACTCCGGCTGGTACTTCCTACTCCGCGTCAACTGGTCACTGGTCCCCTGCAACACCGAAGCACGCAGGCTGGAGGCGTGGTGTTGTTTGACCATGGGCTGCTGCCTTGTAGGTTACGTACTTGGTAGTCTTGTGTCTGCCGAAGAAGGAGGGGGCCAGCAATCGGCGCCGTCTCGCCTTGCCATGCCACGCCACGCCACGCCACGCCATGCCATGCCATGCCATGCCAGGATAATGGATATTGGACATGAGCCCTGCCATGCACGACCTGGCCTCACGGCACAGAGTATTATTAGAGATGAGTTTGCTGCGAGGTCGTCAACGCCGTGAAGCCAGCGAGCCCGACCCGACGCCTCTTGCACCTTGCTTGCCTTGGAGCCAGCCGATGCGACCAGACGCCACGCCCGGACGACCAGTGCTTGCTTTGCTAGTGCTGTCTGGCGTGCCTCCAGCAGGTACTTTTCGGCGCTGACCGCGCACGACTACCTCCAGGAACTTGAGCACTTCAATGAAGTACTCACTCAAGTACTTACTTAAGTACCTACCTACCTAGGTACTTAGGGAGGCACCCAAGCACACCGTACCCGTCATCGATGGCATCCGCGTGCTGCCCTCCGAGCCATGTTCTGCACCTGCGTCTGCACATCTGCGTCTGCACATCTGCGTGTGGTCTGCGGCGGCTGCTTCGCCTTGGGCATGGCCTGCATTGATCCCCTGTCCCGCCCGCCAGGGACCACTGAGTCCCAGGCGTGGTGGACTTGACCTCTCACTCACGCACGCCAACTGGTCTTTGTTGTCGACGGGCCACGCCCACGCCCACGCCCTCGCCCACGCCCACTGGAGGTACGGGGTACTCGCAACGGTACGGAGTACCTCAGCACAGCGCATGTTGCAGACCCAAGCACGTGTACTCCGTGCTCGTATTCCCTCTGCACACACGCCACGCCTGGCGCCCCTCTGCGCGGCTCCTCCGCCAGACCCATCCACTGCTGGACCTCTTCCGACGTCTGCTGGAGCGAGCGAGGTCCACTGTCCAGATGTCCCCAGCCCACCACGGGTCCACATCCCCCGTCTGGTCCCCGTCAGCCCGCCCCCCGTCCCTAGCTCGGTGTTCCGCGCTCAATTAGCACTTTGAGCCCACCCGGGTGGCCACCTGAGCAACCAGCTGTTCCTGTCCTCCCCAACTCCAGCCCTAACCTAATCCAGCTGCCCGTGCCCGCCCGTCGCCCAGCGTTGAATGCCAGTGCCAGTGCCAGCGCCAGCGCCAGCGCCCAGTGTCAGTCAGTCAGTCAGTCAGTCAGTCAGTCAGTCAGTCTGGTGCCAGTGCCGGCGCCAGTGCCAGTGTCAGCGTCAGCGTCAGCGCCAGCGGCCGCCCAGCCTTCGCTTCGTCCCTCCTCTTCCTCCCGCCTCGGGACGCCATCAGCACAACCTCATCTTCCCTCTTTATTACCCTTCCTCGTTGTTGTCCAATGTGCCCTGCACCTTGTTGGATACCGCACTGTTTGTTTTGGCCGTTTTTGTTCCGATCCATTCTCATTGTGTCCATCTCACTCATTGCTGTCCCTTTGGGGACGCTGGCCGTGAATAGCCTCTGTGCCATCCGTCAGCCGCCTGACCTCGTCCCGACTGCCCGAGCGTGTGATATCCACGGCGGTTACGAATACAACGAGACCAAAGTCGTGTGCAGTGTATTGTGCCATGTAGCTGACCGCCACATCGACACTCATACTCGCCAGCTTCATTGCAAGAAGCTGTTCCGCCGATCCTACTCGACCTCTGTACTTGCGTTCCGCCTCCATCGACTTGGATCCCTACATCGAAGCTTACACCTCACATCCCACCACGACTAGCAGCGGCCCAGCGCCGCTCTACTGCGGAATTGCTTGCCCAAGGACTTACGAAATCAATATCAAACGAACAAACACGGTCTCTGGACGTGTGGGCGTTGACGTCCGACATTCCACCAAGATGACTTCCCTCAAGGTTCCCGACGGCGGATGGATGCTGGCAGGCTCCGCAGACCAGGAGTCTACGCAGCTGCCTCAAGCATTCGTCGTCAACTTGTCTGATGACGTCGTCGAGCAGATGATCCAAAGCGCCCGCATCGGGGACGATCTCGAATTGGAGTTGGGAAAACGCCCTGTATGTTTTCCCCCAACCTCAGAGGCCAAGCTTGGTGCTTCGGAACGTCGTAAAACGTTCCTTGTCTGGGCGAGTGTTGGAGAGGACCACGATGTGATGAGGGCATCTTTAGCCTTTGTTTCCCTCAAACTGTGCCGCTTGACCATGTCATATCTTTGTGCTAATGGATTGATGCAGATGCTACATTACGGACCCAATACGCATCGAATACCGGCTCCCGAGGAGGAAGTCCCTTTCGATCTATATCTCACAAAACCGTTTGAGTCGACTCGCCGTGCTGAGCGACTACCACATGCGGGATCCGTCTTCATCAAGCCCAAGCCCCTTCGCGTCTCTGGAAAGCAGGGTGTGCCGAGCACGAAGGAAGTCGTTGCCGGCAAGAAGCCCTTGTCCAGCAAAGCCTCGGCGGCTTCTGCGCTTGATTTTGACATTGAGGCCCTGCAAAATGGGCTGGCAGCTCATGATGCTGCCCGCGACCGGTAAGTTACAAGACTCAACGATGCCTTGATGACAATGCTGACGATCGTCGCAGCGCTCGTGTCGTCGAAAAACTGCCCACCGGCAAGGGCGCTACCAAGACCAAGAACAAGGTCAAACCTTTGGCCAATTACGCGTCTCCCCCCAAGTCAATAACAACATCGCCGGCGTTGAATGCCACCCGCTCGCCGAACCTCACGCCGCAAGTGTCAGCCTCACAGCAAGTCATGGAAAGGAAGAGAGAGCAAAGATTTACGTTGGTCCACGAACTGGCGGTTACGGATCGAATGACGGACTATTTGAAGAACAAGTGGACTGGAAAGGAGGAAGATTTTCGGCCAACTTTGGAAAAGATGGCTGATTTGAGCACCGATTCCAAGAAATGGACTATGAAAAAGGCATGCTGGAAGGAACTTGACGTTTGGAAGTACGACTACGGTTCCCAAGACGACCGCCAGACAGCGATTGACAATGCTGTTCGACAGTATGACAAGCAGCGGCTATCATCCTCTGAAGTTGAGTGGCAACGCTTGTTGCCCAAGGAAGAACGAGGCAAGGGGAAGTGCTTGAGTCGACTGCAGGCCAACTTGGCAAAAGGTCCCGCGCAAGCAGCAACGAAGGCCAAGGCCGACAATTCTGGCCCCAAGGACGACACGGATGGTGTCGAGAATGATAAGACCAAGTACGGGGGTGAAGGCATGTCTCGGTCTAACTCGGCTTCGTTGCGAGCCAAGTCAAACAAGCTCTCGGCCCAGGAGGCTCAGACTAAAAGACTGCTCAGCAATTCGAAATCCACAGCCGCCGCACCAAAGACGTCTCCTTCCAAGGCCAGAGCGGCAGCCAGGGTCGAAAAACGGGTGCTTTCTGCAGCCATTATTGAGAATTCAGACTCATCTGGCGACGAGGCACCCATTGTGAAACCAAAGCCGGCGCCAACTCAAGGCGGTAAAGCCAAGGACACTGTCATTGTGAACACTCGACCGTCGGCACCAGCAAGAGAACCTGTCAGGAGGCCACCTGTGAAGCGGGCGAGGGAGGAATCCGATTCGAGCTCCAGCTCCGGCACGCCTTTGTCGAAACGCATCAAGCCGAAGCAACCACTGCCCGCCCCCGGTCCCAGGGCGGTCGCCGCGAAGGGCAGTCGGCAACTGCAAGCCCGTGCAGCGCCGTCGTCATTCAGAAGCAAAAACACGAACAATACGTCTCCGACAAAGTCGTCACCGCTTGCTTCGTCCCCACCTACAAATGCATCAGACCTGGGCGAGGAGCCACCGGTTTCAAAGAAACGAAAGGCAGACAAAGAGGAGAAGCCAATATTGGCGAAGCGTCGAGCTGTCCAGAGTGTGCCGTCTGATGTCTTGAACAAGGCACACAAGTTCAAGACGTACTATCAGCAATATGAGAGCTTGCACTACGAGATTACGGCGCTCGACAACCCACCGCACGAGAAGCTCGCCAGCCTGCTAGACCTGCGGGACAGACTGCAAATCATGAAGCGCGAGATTTACAAGCAATACTCTTCAGAAAGAGAGTGAGTGAGTCTGTGAGGTTGTCTTTCCTTGATGGAAAATTTTTTTTTGTTTTCAAAAGCTTCTTGAGAGCTTTGATTTTTTCCCTCTTCATTTTCACGACATTGCATGCTCGGCCTGGGATGGAAGCGATATTTTTGTTTTTTATTCTCTTTTGACATTTTCCCGTCATTTTGACCGACACAACTGGCGCACACAGGATAGCGGAACTTAGCATTTGCATCAAGGGCCATGGATTGAGGACCATTTGCACACCCATCCAGCAGGGGTAGACTTTTGGCAGTAGCAGTGGCCGATACGGAGGCAATCTGGGAAGGCCACCAAGGGTGAAGATGAGGGAGCTAAGGGAGAAACAAAACCGAGGGGACAGGGCTGCTCGCGGAGTGAATGAGGCTTCGTGTGTGCATGCATGCCCGGGCGGGGAGTTTTTAGGGTTTCTTTTTCCATTGATTTCCTCTTCTTCATTTTCTTCATTTTTCTGCCTACTTTTTTTTTTTGATACCACAGCCTGATACAGGCATAAATACAAAAAGTATCGCGAAATAATTGATGATGAATGCGTGACGTGGGGTGCTGCCGCGGGCGGGTAGCTGGCGACTGGTGCAAGTAGCGCGTGCGAAAGGCCAAGTGCAGACGCGGTTGTTTCAATCCCCATCGTCCGGATTGTGGTCTGGTCGAAGACGTGCAGCGGCTGGCCTATGGCTCGACAGCGAGGCCCAGCTGTGCGGTGAGGCAGCGGCAGCGGCAGCGTCAGCGATGTCGAGCCGAGTCGACGCAGTTGGTTGCAGATGTTTCGGAATGATGCTCGGTTTCGGCGCCGACGACGGTGCACGGGAGGCCCCGTGCTTGGCAGATGCTACGTAGGTGCGCACTCTGCTATGGGTACGTACTTGGGAAAGAAAAGAGACAAAAAAAGAACAAAAAGAAAAGAGGAGGTGTGGACTCCGGGAGCCGCGAGCCGCACGCCCGCGCGCACGCACAAAGAAGTTGGCGAGCGGGCTTGAGCCCTGGTGCTGCGCAGGCAAGGTCGTAAAGCCGCGTCTTGCACAACCGCCGCTTGCTCGTTTTTCTCGCCAGCTTCTCGTCGGCTCCGGACCGGGCCGACTCCGAGGGCTGTGGTCTGCTTTGGCCAGCCACGGCCGTTCCTTGAGAGCCTGTTTCTTCCATTACGACCAGGGCCCGCACGACGAAACAAGCAGGCCGAAGCAGAGCGAGGCACGGAAAGGGAAATGGCCTCGCTGGACTTGCCCCAGGTCTATCAAAGGCCTGGCTACGACACACTTGTCGCTGCGCTGCAGGGCCTTGCCCTCGAGCCGCCGGCGTGGAACCGCAACCGCCGCCGGCAGGGGGGCTGGTCGGCCCACGAACAGGAGTCGCTTGCTGCTCTGCGCAAGCCCGACGTGACGCGGTACATTTCCACCATCATCTCCTCGCCGCTCGGCTGGATCCGCGACGAGGAGCAGAGGGAGACGCTGTGGGATCTGGCGGCGCGGCGCATGGCCGAGCGTTGCGGCCGCGCGGCCATGGGCGACATGGTCCGCAGGTGGCCGTTTGACGCGACGCCGGCGGCCGACGGCGTGGGCGCGTACGAGCCTTTCGAGCTGGTGATTCGGGAGCCGGCCTTGACGGGGGACTCTCTGGGCTTCAAGACCTGGGGGGCGTCGTATCTTCTTGCTCACCACCTGCCCGCCCTGGGCGCCACGACGCTTTCCAGGCTGTTTGACGAGTCGTTGCGCCACGACGCCCCCGCCGTCCTGGAGTTGGGGGCCGGCACGGGGCTGTTGGGCCTGGCCGCCGCCGTGTTGTGGAGGGCGCGCGTCTGCTTGAGCGATTTGCCCGGCATCACGGGGAACCTCGAGAGCAACGTTGATGCAAATAGGGCCGTGGCGGAGGCCAGGGGCGGAACCGTCGACGTCGGCGTGCTGACCTGGGGTGGTGGTGAGGATGAGGTTGATCAAGCCTTGTTTGGGCTTGGGCATCAGTTTGACGTACGTCCCTCTTCTCCTTTCTTTTACCATTTTTCGTTTTCACCGTCTGGAGCCCGCTGCGAGCACGCTGGCTGACGGCTCTTCATGGCAGATTGTGCTGGCTGCAGACCCAATGTACGACCATGACCATCCGGCCCTGCTGGCATCTGCCATTGGGCGACATTTGGCCTTGGGCACGGAGTCGCGGGCCGTGGTCATGGTGCCGCAGCGTGACGGCGCGACCATCAGGCTTCTCGAGGCGTTCAAGCGGGCCATGCTTGCACTTGATGGCCCCCTGTTCTGTGTCGAGGAGGACGAGTTGGCGGGCCAGGATGATTGGGCTGGCGATGATGACGAGGGCTGTGTTCGGTGTTGGCTGGGAGTCTTTTCACGCGTCAGCTCGCCGGCGCCTGTTTGATGTTGTTTTGTCTTGTCCTGCTATAGAGTAGCTCGGATGTGGGACGGGACGGCCTTGGATTTGAACATGAGCGCCGGCGACACTGGCGACGGACAAACATATCTCGCCTCGGGCTAGTCTCCTTGACAGCAGACCTCGGACCGGCACCAACATAGAAGCACATCATCTGTGTTTCGGCGCCAGTTTGCCGTGTCATTTTGCGAGCGAGTACACATGACAACGATGACGGCGGCCCACAGATGACGTTTCACACTCACTGACACCCACGTTTCCGTGAGGGCTCCAAGCAGAAGCAGAGACGGATTCACTGCACATGATGTCGTGAATGGCACCCCAGCTGGGTCTTTGCCGCTCTCTGCTCCCAGATCGAGTGCCCAGTGTCTCGTACCATGTCACAGACCTCCAGAATAGAGCACCCGTGCCCCGACGCGAAACTGTCATGAGAAACCGTTGGCTGTGGAGGGTACTGTCTCTTTCGGAGCATTCCTGTTGTTGCGTTGCGGACGTGGTCTGGACCAAGGCTCGGCAGACTACGCTCGCCAGGACTCTGCGGATAGAAGCCGGCTCATGGCTGGCACGGAACACCAATGTTCGCCGCACTGGGCGCAATTTGACTACCGGATTGGGTCGTGTTTTATCGGCTGCAGAGAAGGAGGGAGCAATTGTCACTTTGAAAGGAGAATACCCGGCGGCAATTGTACTTCTGCGTTGCGCCGTACATCTGGCACCCCCCGAGCGAGTTTTACCGGAACAGCATGGCACCAACCAGATACTCGAGAAGAAAACCATGTGAGTAGAGTATCGAGGTTTGTTGTGAAGGTGACACTTTGAGCCAGTGAAGCAGTCACACGGCAGGGGCCCAAGTGAGAACGTATAAGGAGCACTTGCACGGACTGAAGAGAAAATCCGCCTGCGCGTATCGGTGGCCGCATCGTCTTTTGCGTGAATCGAGGCGCCGTTGTTACATGTAGGCCGTGGTGCCCATGTTTGTTCTTTGTTTTCGCCGACACTTGTCCGTTTGGCCTCGTGACTCTTGCCTGGGTGTCGTGACGCAGTCGGACTTTGGTTGGTGCTGTCGATGAAATGAGGCCTTGGGCCCGATTGCATGCTGTGGTGACTTGCTGATGATAGCGCTGACAGGCAAGAGTCTACTCGCGTTCTCGTGTTTCATAACTGTATACACGGAGCTCTCCATCGTGGCGGCGCTCTGAGTTTACAGTGACGACACTTCGACTTGCTGGCATGTCCGTGGCATTAGACAAATCGTTATGGACGCGCCAGTTTGACAGCGAGGCTGAATAGCCTAGGCATACGCTCCTTTCCCTCGAAAGTTGCATCGTCGTTGATGACGTCTCTGAAACTTGATCAGTTGAAAGTTTAAGATCCTTGTGTAAGCCTCGTCGGAATAAAGCCTCCACAACGAGCTGTCTTGAGCCCAAGTCCAGCATCCAACCTCGCCCCCTTGTGGGACGCCCACTGATCGGCAATGTCGCGAGTTCTATTTCGACACGAGCTTATTCCAGTCGGTACGTTTAAAAATGAGTGAACATCTAGTCTTGTAGTGGTTGAACAGTGAGATCACCGGGTATTACCGCAGCATGCAGATTCTCGCCGTTGAGGTACGAGCCGTTTGTCGCCTTTTTTTTGTACCTCTCCTTACGGCGTACGTCGATCCGGCCAGGACTCAACGTCGCCGTCAAGGCTTACAATAGTAGGTGCTCACCAGCTGCCTGCCAAGGCCGAGAGTTGCTGTTGCGAACATTTGCTTGGAGACGCAGAGACTGCCACGACGACTTTCGAATATATACATGGTCATAAGAATTAAGACTGAGACACAGTGCGCCTTTGGGTTTGTAGGATCCGTTCTTGGAAACTCTTCCGCCTTGATATTTTCGGGGCCCTAATACGTTTGAACGCTTGTACTTGGTCGAGTTGTTGAATTGGTAATTATATGAGAAGGAGTAATGACAACCCGCCGGACTTTTCTCGTCGAGCATTGCTACAACGCCGTTAGAGCTATTGACAATAGTCTGTCCGTTTAGAACATTGCCGGCATCAAGACGCCAAATACTTGGCTCACCAATATTTTTACAAACCTTTTTGATGAGCATGCATTCGACATATAGGAATGAAAATTGTGGTGCTTGTCGACAGTATGGTCTTCGTTCGACTCTTGTCTGCCCAGACAAAACCTCAGGACGGCAGGCCAAGGCTTTTGAGCCAAGGTATCAAAGACATCCCATATCGACTTCGGTGGTATAGTAGGATAGAATAGAACTTTACCGCGTCTTGATACCGTGACAGCCGTTGTGTCTCCTGTTGGCGACGTTGGGGACCTTTACGAGCCAGCGGTTGCTCTCGTCGATTCGGGACGATGTGCTAAGCCACGATTTCGGTCCGATCTGGACAGAGAATCAGGCTTTTACGTGTGGAATCCGCCAGCAAGACGTTTCAATGATCCAACGGCGTTGGTTTTCTTGTAATGCCACATTGCGGACGTTGAGAGCAAGTCGAAGACTGGACCATGGCACATCTGGGTTTCCAGGGACGGGGTCCGCAGGACGACCACGCCACCAGAACAATGGGACGAAAGTTGGAGCATCTGCAAGGACATTGAATATATATACGGCATCATTGATCCGTCCTCTCATTCCTGATTGAATGTTCAGTGCGTGGCTGGTAGGTGACGAGGACTTTGGCGTGGTGGAGCAAAGAGCGACTGTCTGTCTCTAGCAGTCGAAAAGGGTCAAAGCTATTCGATGTTCGTCAGCGTCAAGGGCGTAAAAGCTCCCGCCTGGTGACCTGAATCTCACCACGTATACGAGGACATGGAGCGTCACGGCTCAGGAGCGCAGAGCATGCCGAGACACTCGCATGTTTCTCAAGAAGCCGCGCCAAAACGAGAGCAGGACTACCCGCAAAGGAAGAAAAGGCAACTTGCGCTTCTTTTGGCCGGCGAGAGCCCCATGCGAGGACGAGGACGAGGACGAGGGCGAAGGCAGAGACAATGTGCCATGGCTTCAGGCAGCCGACGGATGACACACGCAGTGAACAATGAACAATGACAATGAACAATGAACAATGACCAGACGCAAACACAAGCAGCACTGAATTGTCGCCGGAGCCTTGGAGCCTTGGAACTCTCTCCGAGTCGTCTTAGTCATTGGAATTCGCAGCCGTCAAAACTTGCCAGCTGCTGCTGCCACTGCCCACGGTCCTGGGCTCTATTTCTCCTGGTCCCGCGTGTCTGTCTGCTCGTCTCCCGCAACAACTTGACTTGTTCTGGTCATTAGTCATTGGGCAACTCGCATAAGCAAGTACATTACATACGCGTATGCGAGGCTGGTCATGCTTTTGTCCCGTCGTCTTTTCCTCTCTCACCGTCCCCGTCTGGTGTTTAGCTTTCATGCCCACCCCCCCAACAACATCCCAACTACGCCTCCGATTCCCCTTTTGCTTTCCTACCGGCCTTCTCACATGCGTACTACCAGCTCCCATCAGCAAATGATCCATCACACGTCTCTCTGTCATCGCGCCACAAAGCATCTGCACCGTCCGGACCTCAAACGCCTCGACTGGGTCAGGTTCCAAGTCGCATATATGCGTCATGGTCGACGTGCCGCCCGCTTCACCACATAGTGATTATTTCCCTCTCCCCGAGCCAATGATGCGGTGGCCATGGTCATCTTTTCGGCCTGCTCACCTTCACTGACTTTTCATACTTCTCCCAAGGCCCTCCTCAGATCACCAACGATCGGCAAAATAACGTGTTCGCTCCTCCTTGGGGCGACGACAGCACACAAAACTCATCCGTGTCATCTTCCGAACTTGAATTTGAGCCGTCTCTGATGGCACCCGATCCCAAGTGAGTCTGCGTGTTTCAATACAATCTGTGTAAACAAGCAATCTTGCGATGCCGCCAACTGGCCTACCTACAATATATATACACACATATATTCTCGCCCTCTTTTGCACAGGCATTTGTGTCTCGGCCAAGTTTGCCAAGAAGCATGCTTGATGCGATTCCTCTTATATCTTCCCGCCTCAACTCTCGACATTTTTGCACTTTCTTCATCTTTTCACTTTTCACTCAGTCGCTTGTGCGCCTCGCCGGAGCAGCCATCTCGATTGCCTCGTGACCTGTTGGCGTCAAACAGAAAAGACTACCAAATACCGAGATGGCGGGTTCTCAACAGTACAAAAACATCGAGATACACTACGTTCTGAAGGCTATTCACATGAGAATGCCGTCCGACTGGGTTCGCATGAGGTTCGAGCAGCGCTTCAAGCGCAAGCTCACCGAGAATCAACTCCGTTACTTGAAGAATAAATATGGCAGAGATCCCCGCTTCGGGTAAGCTCTATCTCCCACTGGCGGTATTCTGTTCATTGTTATCAATCACATCCTCAAGCACATGCGTCCGTTTGTCTCATTCCTCACACTCCGTCTTGATGCTGACCATCCCCTTCCATAAGTACGCCTGCTGCCAACAGCACTTCTACCTTTGGAGCTCCAAACCCGCGTGTTGGACCGGGCTACTGGCCGGCTGACGATATCCTGGCCATCGACTACCATGCTTTCCAAGAGCGCGGCGACGACGTTGCCGAGCCCAACCTTCGTGTTGTTGCCCCCATTAATGGCATCGTGGCCCCAACTCCTTCTCCCGTGGCTCCTCATGCCCCTATTTCTCGTCCAGGATGCCCAGATGGCTCTGAGATAGCTGGAGCCCTCAGCGTCCATACCACTTCCGTGGCCGGTCAGAAGCGCACGCATGGCACGGATGAAGATGAAGAGGCAGAGGTTGACGGCTTGACCGAAAAGTGTGTTGGTCTGTCCTAATGCCTTGGAGCGCCCGAGACTAACCTTGAGCCTCCTCCAGTCGTCTTCCAAACCTCCATAAGATATGCCGCCTCCATACCTCGGTAGGCTACACGGACAATTTTTCTCAGCCGGAATACTCTTCTTCTTTTTCAAGTGCTTCTTCTATCTACGAAAATGGCACAATGTTCTCCAGTGGCTCGACTCTTGCTCCTTCTCATGTTGGATCAGTCCCTTCATCAACTGTTCACATTCCGCAACCTCCAACATTCTGCTTGAGCAGTCCAGTCCATGCCTATGGATTTGGACAGGCGAACCAGCTGCAGATGAACTCTTTCCCGTTCACGCAATTCCACTCCATGGGACAGGGCGTAGCCAGTAATATGTACACTGGCAATCCTACCTGCCAAGAGGGTGCAAACGGAAATCTGTCGGGTCTCGCAAGACAAAGCGCTCCAAAAAATATAAGGACGATTCCATTCTGTCACCCAAATCTCAACTTTTCCTTCAATAGCAGTTATGGTCAGCATGTCTCCAACGACGAGAGCATTCCTGGCTATAGTTACCAGCACGGCCCAAAAGGCCTTTTTGACCACCTTGGCCGGAACTCTGCCACGTCAAATCCATGGGAGTTCAGCAGTGGCATGGTTCACACATCTATGGACCTTTTGAACTCGACACCCGCTTTCATTGGACTCAATGACACACCAGTTTTGGACACACAAAATTATCAACCGCATTCTAGGCTTGCCGACCACTCCCCCTTTGTGCCCATTTCGAAAATGCCACAGGCGCCAGCGATATCTTTCCAACAGATCAACAACCAGGTTCTCCGGAGAATATCCCCTGAAGGGCCGGCCAAACCAGAGCCCGAAAGTTGCCGTAGGCCGAGGACGGGACTCGCCAAGGATGTCCTTGATAACGTGACATCCAAAGAATACATGGAGCGAAAGCACAAAGACTGCATTGAGGACTTATCTGTCCATAGTACTGATGCGGACATTCTGGATTTCAGTTCTTGTTTCCCTGCGCCCCCTCAAGACTCTTTCAATAAGGCTCTCGGTATCGCAGACCCAGCCACAAGTGTGAGCGCCCCTACAGCCAAAACTGCTTCTTTAGATGAACTGAATGTGACGGAAGTTTCTGATCGTGATCGTCCTACGACGGCATCAACTGTCTCGACTGATGAAACTTCGGTTTCCCGGCCGAGAGAGCCTACCCACACGGGCAAGTTTCGTAACAAAAGCAGGCTTGAGAATAAACGTCCCGGGGATGGCTCCACGCCCGGCACGACCCAGGCTGTTCTTGGAATTTGCGGGGAACCAGGAGAAAAATGACCAGACTTTGCTTGGTGTATTTTGGTGCTGCTCAAGCGTGGCTAGGCGTGCCACGATTTGGCCCATTTCTTTGCCCCGATTGCGACTTTTTATCTTTTCACGTATATTTGACCAGCACTTGAGACCATTTGACTCCACTGGGGTCTTCCGTGGTTTAGATATTCGTTGCCCTTGATATGTCAATTCGTTTTACCAGTGACTAAGGAATGGATACCTCTGGTTTTGAGAAAGGAACTTGGAATTATTTTGTTTTGCATTTTCGCTAAAAAGCGAAATGGGTTTTATGAATTCAAGCTTAGTGAGAGTTTGATGGTTTTTGACGAGGCGCGTGAGAACGGTTGTGGGCCCTTCCGAGTTGGAGGAACTTTGCTACAAAGAAAAGGAACTAAAATGAGTATAAAATGCGCAATTGACTAGATATTGTCCCTGAGATTTAATACGCCTCTGAGAAATCATGAAAGAGAGGTTGATTGAAGCAGAGCAACACGATAGTCTAGGCCTACGCAGCAATGACTCCCATCCCCGCCTAAACCGACAGAGATAAAAGGGGCTAAAGCAAAGGAACAGAAAACCAAGTAGAAGGAAGGGGGTATCTCGTGCGATGTGACAGGTTTAGTTGAGCACCACATATCGCTCTTTTGTAAAGCTCTCCGCTTCGACAGAGAATTGGCCTTGGTCAGAAAAGGAAAAGAACAAAGCGATCTCGTCTCCAATCAAATAAAACCATAAATGCTGAAAGTCCAACTCGTAACTCAAACTCTAGACCGAAATACTAACATTCCTTCGTGATTCAGCTTCATCAAGGGAAAATTGGAAGACAAATTTAAAAAGATCGCGGAGGTAGGCATATCGCGGTGAAACGTTGCTCATGGCCAGGACACTCTTCGCCATGTCCTGAGCTACAACCCGTTTCCCACGCACTGGCAAGGGTTGGTTCCGTGGAATGAAGTTGTCTGATAGAACAGAGCTTTTATATTGTTGCAGAAGGGTGGCATGACTAGACAGGGAGCCGAACGAGCCCGCGGGTAGCCCTTGAACAAACTTGAGGAATATTATAGACTCTGATTCAGCCTCTTGGGCAGCTTCTCGATTGAACCCCATGTTCATAGCCGCTCGGAGGACCAAGACCTTTGGTCTTGAGATGTTGGGATCTTCCGTCGCGGTGGTTTTGGTTGCTGTACTCGAAGTTCGATTACTACCTCGCGAATAGCTGGACATGTTGGACGTGTTACTCGACCATCTTCCCCCGAGATCCGTGTCACTGGGAGCCCCGAGTACCATAATGTTGGGCATCTGAGGAGATTCACTTTCCGGTGAGATAGGAGTATCTTCGAACTCAGTGACAGGAGTTTCCGGCCCGGGTGGCGGCTTGCGTGGCCGTTCCTCTTGATGACTGTTTTTAACACTGGCCTTTTTTGAGTGCAACGAGGAGCGATTTGATTGTCGGCTTTCTCTGCCAGATTGCTCAACAGGTTGCTGGGAGAAAAAGCTCGTTTGGCTTGGTCTAGGGGTATTCCTGTCAGGGCGAATCTGGGTCCAACCGTCTCTGAAAATGTCACAAAGGTCCCAGCATGCTTGTACAGCAGATCCAAGTAATTCCTCATCCACCGGGTTTCCATCCCGCTTGGTTTGACGAAGACTGAACAGCATTTCGGCCAAGGCCCAGCATGTGCTGAGGAGGTGATCAGTCTCTTCTGCCAACTCACTACGCTGTCTCATCAGGCGATGGCAAAGTGTGATGTAAAAGTCCAGGGTTCTCTCCCTGAACGGTTCTGGGAGCTTCCTACTATCTTGGGCGCTGTACAGGCTGCATCACCTATGTTAGCTACAACGGCTTCTCGACAATCTGTCACAGAAGTATCTTACTGGTTGTTCAGCTCAAAGCTCACGCGAAGCACTGAGTCAGAAGTCTCGTCTTTCTTTTGACGGACATCAAAAAGAGCTTGACAGAAGTCTCGACACAGTTCCAGGTTCGTTCTCACATTATGAGAAGCCAGATCTTCGTCTTGGTTGTCGTAAAGGCACTGGCATAGCTTCCAGCAAGATTTCCAAGCTTTCTCATAGGCGTCTGGCGTGCCAGAACTGTAGAATACTTGTGCTCTGTGGATTGCACTAAGGCTAGCCAGCGTGTTGCAGAGCGTCCAACACTCCTTTAGCGCGGCCCGCAGAGCTGTGATTTCATCATGAACGGGCCGTAGAAATGGATTAGCAGGATAGTCGTCCTCGGCATCGTCGTCGTCCACTTCAGCCTCAATTTGTTCATCGATCTCTTTCTGCTTGTAAGCTATAGAATCTCAACGGAAAGCTTGTGAAAACATACTTTCGAGACTGCTAGTGCTACTGGATCTCAACCGGCCCCCATCAGCTAATATATCCTGAAGATCCTGAGCTCGGGGAGTTGCGCTGTCATTGCTGTATCGAACGGGTTGTACATCTGTCGAAATAGGAGGCCGAGGAGGATGTGATGTGGGCTGTAAGCAACAGCGGGTTAGTAGCCTGTCTAATAGATCGACTGACCCATTGGCTTACCTCTTGAACAGAACTCTGGAGTGCGGAAGAGTTTTTCTCCTCCCCCCTGGGCAAGGACCGTTCGCTAGGCTGGCTTTGTTGAGCGGTGGACTCTGTTGAGGTCTGGCAGATGTTAGCACCAAGCAATTCTCAACGAAGAATGCATCGAATCCACGAAAACCGAAGCACCCACCCAGCTAGCAAAGCTCTCAGGTGCATGAATGACTGAGACGGCTTCATCACCACTTGCCTGCCGAAAATTCTCGGACAAATTTGTTGAGAGCACGAGAAGCTATCTATAAGTTACAAAAGGACTTGACGCTTGATATGTGGGCGACGTACTTCTAAGCGTTGAGACTCATCTTCAAATGATGTCTGTTCTACCTCTTCTGATGCATCGTCCTCAATCTCCGTGGTTTCTGTCCCATTCGAGGTCACGGGAGATGGTCCCACGATGTCACTTGGGCTCAGAACGTTCATAGAGTTTGAAGACACGCGGTTGATGGAGTTTGACCGCAGCATGACCGAGTCTGTTACAGGTGGAAGGGAAGAGCTGATCTAGGAAGTTAGAAGACGTCATGCATAGGTCAATGGGAAAGTAACTTACACGACTCTGTACGGCGATGGTAGTCCTTCGGTTTCTGGCGAAGCAGAAATATCACCTTCTTTATTTAAAGGAAATCGCAGGTTTCCGGCTGATGATCTAAGAGGTGCTTCAATAGCCATGATTGTGTTGGAATGAATGCACGAGGGATCGACAGAAGAATCGGAGGCAATGCAGGATGGGAACAATAGATATGAATCAAAGGGCTGCATTAACGTGATGTAAGCCTGCGGCGCACTTTTCTTTCACATGCCTCGGCGAGCTGCAAGTTCAGCCAGTTCAAGAACCACAGTGAAGCCGAAGCCACAATGAAGTGAGGTATGCCTCGCCGCCGAACTGTCTTAGACCGTGGGTCAACGGTGGTTGAGACGAGGTGATCCACGAGGCCACAAAAATCGGCCTGGCTCACCGGCAAGCTTCCAGAATAGAAGCGCCAAGAGGACGTCCGGCCAGATATTCCTCCAGAGGCAGGGTTGGGAGGATCAGTGTCGAGAGTAACGAGTGCGCGGCTGTGGTTTGAAAGAGGCTTTCGCGTAATGAGTGGTCACGGTCAGGTTGGTTTATAGACAAGGGTGACTGGACCCCATATGTATGCATCCAGCTAGGCTGCAGTAGGCTGAAATGGCACCCCTGAGAGCTCTTCTGCTATAGCGGTACGTAGCAGAACATGGCCGTTGCTTGTTGGAAGCGCCAGGTTGTCGGTTCAACCTGCGCGGATGGACAGGTCAGTGATCGAACCCGGCGAAGAATTGAAGAAGAAGCCAGAAACCTCCAGATATCATCCTTATGGGCTACCGGAAATATTTGAAGTGTCCAGCCAGAGTATAGGTCGATAAGGGTGTTTTGGTACTCTTGGCGATGGCTAGATCCATACATGAAGAGGCTTGGAGCCTTGTGAGTTAGGAATCGTTACCTTGGCGATAACATTGGCTTGAACTAGCAAGCTTGGGCCCTACAATCTGGCAGGCAGATCCCCATCTTTCAATGGACTATACTCGGAAGGTTTTCCGGGAAACATTGGCAGCTCGGCGGATGATGGCAGTCAACTCGAGCAGAAAGACTGTTGGTCAATTAATGTGAATCGCAGCACCATGAGAGCGACAAGCGTCAACCAGAGCATTCGAGTCGCATACGCTATGCCCCAAATAGATGTGAGCGTTTTGTTCCCACAAGCAACGCGTAATGAAGAGCGAAGCTTCCAACGGGCAAAGCTGTCTGGCTCTTCTCTTCTCGATCCAATCTGGTGTGGCATCCAAATCAGCCTAGGTCCGAGCTCTTTTCGCCATCGCCTCTTACCGCAACGGCCCAGAGCTCTCTCTGTCCCAGCCAGTCACATATCGCGTTACTCGTGGTTGTGGAGGTTGAGGACGGGCCCCAATGCGGCCAACGCGTGGGGCGCAACAGGCCTCGGCGCTTAACTCTGGCGAGTAGGTTGACGGCGGCTCGCTTCCGGCAACAGGTGGCATTCGTTGACAGACATTCCCATCTTTGAGGGGTGTGATGTGCCGGGAGCTGGCTCCATCGTCTTGCATGCTGATGCTGATGCTGATTGCCCGCCTTTGCCCTGCTCATGTGGGAGACTACCGTGCTTATGCCTCAGGTATGCTTTGTATGCCATGGAGGATTCGTGACGCGAAACCTCTCGGCAGCGTGCAACATGACGGGCGGCTTGGGAGGGGTGTCCGAGATGATATCAATGGACCTGTTTCGTAGCTAGTAAGCACCTCTTGCCTGTCTTGGGGTTCTGCAGAGCGGAAGCCAACATTCTGGTCGGGCTGACTTGTATGATATCTTGACCTGCCAAGTTCTTGCCTCGCAAAGCATCCAGCCACGAGCTCGCAGCGCTTGTGTGACCGACGCGCTCGGAGCATAAACTGGTCTAGACTGGTATTTTGTGGTATCTTGACGGGTAACATTTGACCTTGGCTGCTCCTGTTCGAACCACGTCTCAGCCTTTGGAAAAAAGCACGACAACAACCCAAGGCGTGTCATATCCACCGCTACTCTGTACTGGCAATGGTAACTACTGCGTATTTGTCGTGGACGAACCCAAGACGTAGGCTTTCTTGGGCTTGTTTCTCAATGGCTGGTTTGGTCCCAAAGATCTGGTCACGGCGGCTTCGACACCGAATCAGGTCTGGCAAGTGGAGCCACAGACCTGAATGAATGACTGGGGGATTGAAATGCCTCTGGAAACAAAGTCTTCTCAGCAGAAAATAGAGTCGACACCGTTGGCTCAAGGCGATTTTGCGTGCAGGTGAGTAATCTGAAAAGGAGGCCATGCCAAGTGGGGAAGTACAAATTTTGGAAGTTTGCAATGGGAAGGAGCAGTCCCCATGGGCCATGGCAACAGCAAGGGTTGATGCGTGCGAGTCTCCCGGGTCCTAGATGAGATCATTATCAACGCTTGCCGAAAGAGCTCGCTCGCTCGGACTGACACATCCTGGCAAGCCATGCGCAGTGCGTCCAGCCTCGATGCGTGGTAGCTGGATGACCGCAGTTACTTGATGCCCTCGCAAACAGCCAGCACACCGTGAACACCGCAATCCATGGCTCTATGCATGGGTTCCACGGCAGCCAGCTTGATCGGGAAACCAAGTCTGCCCGAGCGGGAAGTTATTGGCTAACGTAGCCGCGATATGGCCGTCAATTGCAGACTTTGACCTCTCCAGTCCTGCGCGACGCTAATGACGGCCTGATCAATGGTTTCAGGTATGACAGCAAGCCAAGTTGAAAGCATTGCGTCGTTTGCCGCCATGAGCTTACACTAATGCGGATACGATTTATATTTAGCATATTCTGGACCGAAACACGGAGCAACTCGGCAGCTGGGAAAGATAGCAGGCCTGTCCTGAAATTGTATTGCGGTTATGAAATACAGCGTATTCATAAAGCCTAGTCCTGAACGCGCTATTGGAGACTGGTCTGATGCGTTGCCGGAAGCCGACACCCTGCTTAGTTCGTGTCGTCAATATGCCGCAATTCAATCAAGTATGTTTTGGCTACCATGAATGATGTACTTCTGGCACACACAGCGAGCTTGCGACTTAATTAAATGAGGCATAACGTACGTTGTCCAAAATATCTCCATTCACCACTATAACACAATGTGCGAGTGCACACTTGGCGGTAGCCAAAATCCCTTCCTATGGCATGGATCTGAGTAGCAACGGGTAAGTATCTCGATAGTTGCCGATGTGAGAAATGACCAGAATCACGGCCGGAGAAGAAATTCCGCTGTTGAGTTACTCTGCTCGAATACTTTGGTCATGAGTACTCGATGGATTCACGGCTTGACTTTGGCCAGAGTAACGGTGACCTGCTATATCTGGCATCCCGAGCTGAACATGGAGACCAGCCCAAGAGGAAGTCGCACAGCTCAATCCTTTGGTGTGTAGCGAATAGGTATTAAGATGACAACGAGTTGTCTCAGGCAACAGGTCATATCCCAACCGTCATCCAGTAACACTATTGACCAGAGTAAAGATTTGAACGAGTATTTGTCAACTTGAGTCTCTTGAATGGGTCCTGATGAAAAATCGGAAAGTGAAACCTTTTCACTGCTCGGTAAATACGACAGAAAGATATGGAAACTTGTCTGAGTTCTGTGCTTCTGAAAGGAGGCCTTGTCCAACGACCAGGGTCGGAGACTTCAATAGAACCAGCTCTTGGCAGGGACCTGGCCGTATTGGACTTGACTCTCGAGAGGCCCGAGAACAAGCTAGCTTTTAATTTTGAAATATACCACAGTATGGCCTCACCCAGCGCCAGATCCAGCATCAAATCAAACAAACGAAAAAACGACCCAAAAACGCCGACTTATGCACTCGTTGACAGCAAATGATCCAGGCTCATGCCAGTTCGTTGAGTCGTTGCTTCTTCTCGTTTCGGCCGTCTGGCGTGTATCTAGAGGAATTTACTTAGCAACCTCCATATGGGAGAGACCAGCTCGTTTGACGTACTTCAACAGTTTCTCGATGAGATCTACGTGGGTCATGATCATGCGACGGCAGCAGTAGCGCTTCAGACCAAGCTCATCCATGGCGTCACTGGTAAACAGAGTTAGACATGTGTGTTTTCGATGGTAAATTGCCCAGTCAGTGCTTACCCGTCGGTTTTCTTCGGATCCGCGATGAGTTGGAGATAGCGTTCCCAAAGGTCCCCGGTGACCTGCAAACATTAGTAGCGGTAACATGTGGAATTTTCGTAAACGCGCACCTTTCCGCAAGAGAAGCACCGGATAGGAATAATCATGATAAATATTTTTCCTTTCGTAGCTGATGCTGGAACAAGTGTGTTTGTAGCCAGATGGACAAAAGGTTTGATCGTGACAAGGTTCTTTAGCTGATATTATTGATGGAAGCTTGTTCCTGAAAATGGCGTAATTCCGAGGTTTTGCCAGATGTCTTATCTTATCGGCAAAAAGTCCATTGGCGGGACCAAAATTTGTGTGCTAGCGCAGGCCCAGGCCGACTTTGTCGATGGGCTCAAAAATTGCCTGTGCAACGGCCCTTTGCTTCACCTGCCATTTGTACATTCAATACGTGTCTCGTAGATGACATCTGTGACGATGACTGGGATTAAGGGCCCTCGGGCCAAGGATGATAAAACAAAAAAGCGAAAGAGGGACATAAATGAAAGCGACATCAGATCGAAGAGACATAGACAACAGAGCCGAGAAGCCAAAGTCAATGGCGACGACGTGCGAACGCCGCCAAAATTGAAGCAAGGAAAACCCAACAAAGAAAATCTGGCCGTAGGACTCGGTGCTTTTCGTCAACAAGAAGTGATTCGGCAGTCTGATGATGGAGAGGCTGGCTGGCGAGTCTCAAAGCCCATGGGCGGCCGAATGTTGGACATTGATCCCATTCTTACGGAAGACGAACAGTGAGACACTCTTCAAATGATGCATCGGCTTGCTCTAACTCCTCGACAGATACCTCATCCTGACGTACAACACCTCTCTTCAAGTATTCAACGCCAACGACTCCCTTCTTGTTCGACGTATTCCAATTAGCACTCTCGACACGTCAGCTTCCAAGGGCGCAACTCCTGCTCATATTGTGGCAACTCGTCTGTCGAAACATAACACTCAGTTAGCCTGGGTGGCATGCTCCGATGGGAACATCTACTGTGTTAATTGGACGCAAGGCGACATCCCGACCCCGGCGTTTCAGACATCTTCAAGTACTGCGAAAGCCTTGGCGGTTATACCAGCGGCCTTTACTGAACACAAAGAGATCCTCTTGGTCGCGGAGTCGGAAAAACCGAGCCGCATGGACGTTGTCGCGTACCAATTAGTCGACGGTGACAAGCAGAAGTCAGCCAGTATTTTGACTCTCCAGAAGCCAGGATATGGCCTTCAAATCCTTGAGACCAGTGACGACGGCCAGGTCATTGTGGGGGCATTCCAGGATCGACTGTTCCTAGCAACTGCCTCTGCAACCACCGCTGAGAATCTTGACCAACTGCGATACGAAACGTTCTCCTTCGATTCTCCTGACCTCATCACATCCATCGACATGAGACTACATCCACGGTTCTCAGGGAACAAGAAAGGCCACGTGGGGACAGATACAGCTGTTGATGTCATTATCGGCGGTGCTAGGGGAGGCATTTATGTTTACCGGGATGCTTTGTCCCATGTCATGTCTGCTGGAAAGGCCCAATTTGTAAAGGATGGAATTCAAGTACAGAAGTACCACTGGCACCGTAAAGCCGTCCATGCAGTAAAGTGGTCAGCAGATGGTAAATACGTCCTGCGCTCATTCCAATCTGGGCTCACCGCTTACTTATTTCAGGGAACTATTTCATATCTGGCGGTTCTGAGAATGTTCTCGTTATTTGGCAGGTTGACACATCGAGGAAAGACTTTCTACCTCATCTGTCTGGGAGCGTTGAGAACATTGTGGTCTCACATACTGGCTCCTCCTACGTTGTCCACTTGGATGATAACTCGGCAATGATCTTGTCCACTGCTGAAATGAAGCCTACTGCTTACATTGCCGGAATTCAGTCAGCGGCTGTCGACGTTTCAGAACCAAAGGACCTACTTGTTCGACGGGTGTGGAACATATCAGAACACTCACGACGACCCATCCCTGCTGCTATTAGGCCTTCAGAACCATCAAAATTCTACGTTTGCGTTGGCAACGGCCGCCAGGAGACCTTGTCAGGAAACCTCTCCATGCCGTTGATGCAGTCTTTTGATTTGGAGTCATTTACTAGCATTTCGAAGCAAGCGCTGGCACGAACACAACCCACAGATGTTAATCTCAGCAGCAGAGGACACCCAATTGACGAGCCGATTGTTACAAACATTGCATTCTCCGGAGACGGAAAGTGGCTTGCTAGCATTGACGAGTGGAAACCTGCGCCCAGAGACGTGGAAAACATCTCTCCAGACCTGAGAGTTCAGTTCATGCGCGAGAGGCACGAGATTTACCTCAAATTTTGGCAAGTTCGAGATGGTGCTGAGTCGATGGATTTGGTGTCCAGAATCAACGCGCCTCATTCTACCACCTGCCCAGAATCAGTCCTAGACTTGGCATCTGATCCTACGTCAAACTGCTTCGCAACCGTCGGAACTGACGGGATTATACGTCTGTGGAGACCGAGACCTCGGCAGCAGAACGGGGTCGCTTTGAAGGACGCGACCGGTCAGGATGCTGTGTCTTGGGGCTGCGTTCAAGTCATTGGTGTCGGCGACGGCACTGGAATCGAAAATGGCACAGACTTTACGGATCCAACCCAGCATGTTGAGGTCCAGGGCAGAGTTGTCTTTTCAGAAGACGGCTCCACGTTGTTTGTCGCTTTCGGGGCCGTTGACTCCGGGGCCATATACGTGGTTGACGTCGCGTCTGGGCAAATAGTCAAGACCCTTGAGGGGCTGTGGGATGGCAGACTTCAATCTCTTCAGGCCCTAGGTTCTTTCATTATCGTCTTGTCCAACGACCTGAGGGTGTATGACGTCGTTGGCGACGGGCTACAATATGGAATTGTAGTGCCCAAGCTTTACGGAGTCAATGAGCTGCATCAACTTGCCGTTGACCATACCTCGGGCCGCTTTGCTGTCACGCTCCCTATCGGTGGTGCATCGAGCATTGGTGTCTTCGACCCGGAAGATCCAGAGCCTTTGCTCGTTAGGAGCACGCCGCATAGAATTGTGAGCCTTGTGTCGGCCCCGGGGGCAAGTGGATTCATTGCACTTGACGACGCGGCCCAGGTCTGGGTAATTGCCGAAGGCTCTGACCCGTCGTCTATTGCAACGGTTCAGCCACTACAAGATCTCCAACTGGACGGCTGCTCCGGGGCTGTCGCCACAGACACGACGACCGCAGAAGTACTCGAGACAGATGAAACGGACGCTGCCAGCGAAGATGACACGGACGACGCCAAAGAGGCAGACGACGACGTTGACATGGGCGACGACGATGAAGACGATGCTTACGGCAGTGTCATACCTCAGCAGTCGTTGACGGAAATCTTTGACGCGGCACCCGCATTTGCCGCCCCATCTATCGAGGACATGTTCTACAAGGTGACGGGGCTTTTGGCCAGAAAGCCTGTTGCCGAGCAATGAGGGGGCGTCACTGGGAGCATTTTGATGTATATACAACGGAGACGTATGCACAAGGCGCATTTGTCATTTGTTCCTGGGAGAGCCAGCTTCGGGTATGACGACAGCAATATATACTGTACTTTCCAACCGAGGTCAATGCAAAGTGAACTGAGATGACGTGAAAGGATGCAACTCGGGGATCCGATCCCCCCAGTGGTCCGGCAGTGGCGCTGAAAAGTGGCACCCGGGGAACCGAATCCCGCCAGCTCGACAGAGGGGTCATGCGATTACGCCATTCCTATTCTCGGAGCACGTCAAGAGAGCGCGATGGGCTGCACCGCCATGCCGAGCGTCTTGCTTTCTGCTACCGACTCACCCGTCCGGCTGGCGAAAGGAGCGGGAGCAACGCCCTCGGTTATATGTCCAGACAGTGCGGACGCGACACAATGTCATTCACTTCCATTCCCATCCTCGATCTACAACTCGCCCAGGACGAGGCCACCAAGCCCGCGTTCCTCCGACAGCTGCGCCACGCCCTCCTAGAAGTCGGCTTCTTGTATCTCCGGAACGCAGGCATCCCAGACGAGCTGGTCCAAGATGTCATCTGCAAGGGCAAAGGGTTCTTCGACGTGCCCCTCGAAGAGAAGTAGGTGCTCATCCGCTCCCGTACTCGGAGCACGGCCCCGGGCTAACACTCGCCAGGCTCAGGATCGAGATGAGAAACGCCAAGTCATTCCTGGGGTACTCTCGGCTCGCTGCCGAAGTCACGGCCGGCGAAACCGACCACCGCGAACAGATTGACCTGTCCACCGAGCATACTGTGCCGCTGCCGAGCGCGCCTCTGTACCACAACCTCCTGGCGCCTAACCAGTGGCCGGACGAGACGTACGCGCCTGGCTTCCGGGCCACGTACACCGAGTACATGAGGCGCATGGGCAGCATGTCCATCTACTTCACGTCTCTCATCGCCGAGGCAATCGAGCTGCCTAGCGACGCGTTCAACAAGTACTTTGACGAGGACCAGCAGCACAAACTCAAGATAGTAAAGTACCCTGACATGGGGGAGCTGGGGGCCGAGGGTGAGGGCGAGGGCCAAGGGGTCGGGCCGCACAAGGACAGCATGCTGACGAGCTACCTGCTCCAAGCTACGCCGCACCGTGGCTTGCAGGTGCAAAACGTCCAAGGGGAGTGGATCGACTGCCCGCCGATTGATGGCACGCTGGTGGTGGCGATAGGGCAGGGCATGGAGGCGTTGACGCAGGGCGTCTGCGTGAGCACGACGCATCGAGTGCTGTCGCCGTCTGCCGGGTCCGGGGCCAGGTATTCCATCCCATTCTTCCAGGGGGCCAAGCTCGACGCCGAGTTTGACGATTTGGAGACGGTGGGCGTGGGCAAGGTGCCCGAGGATGTGAAGGAGCAGAGGAGGCGGGTTGTCGAGCGGTCGGGCGGGAGGATTGATGATGTCGAGTTTACCTTTAGGGCGGGGGCGGCGGCCAGGACGTTGGGCGAGGCTACGCTGAGAAACAGGGTCAAGAGCCATCCGGACGTTGGGGAGAGATGGTATCCGCACATCTTGAGGGCCATCAGGGAGGAGCAGGCTGCGGCAGCCAAGAGGAGCGCTGCAGAGAAGGGTTCAGCTGCTGGTGCTGCTCCCAGGGCGGTCGAGGCTCATTGATGGCATGCGTGGTGGATTGCATGTGTACAAGGCGGGATGTGTGGGAGGACGCGGCGAGCAGACATACAGAACGTTGATCTCGTATAACAAGGTGCATCACAGGCCATCACCGTGTCGACAACTTAGTACTACGTCCTCCTCTGTCCACTGCCGCGCCCACCAATCTCCCCTGGTGCGGGGGCCAGTGCTAAGTGAATCGTGTCTATGCTTTTTCGCTCATCCCCTCTGCCCCAGACTCCTATCGACTTGCACGACGGGGAGCCTCGTCTGAAGACGGCCCAGCCTGACGAGGGCGACTATAGAGTCTTTCCGGGGAAGCAGGCGCCGATGTCCTTGCTATGCTTGTTGGTAGCATGTTCTTGCAGCCTTTGCGCGAAAGAAGGAGACGTTAGTTGACAGCGTTTGAAGATTGAACGAGTCGATGCCGGAGTCGGAGGGAAGAAGGGACGTCGATACGTACGCAGGGCCCTTGGTGGTGGACAGGAAGGTAGCCTTGCAGACCTGGCATTGAATATTCATGGCCTGCTGGTTCTGGAGAGAGCACATATCGGCGTTAGAAAAGGAGAGCGTTTTCACGGACAGGGCAACGCAAGGGCGCAGTGACATACGACTTTGAGCTGCGATTTGGCAACTTTGCTGTCCTTGGCGTTGCGCTCGCGCTTCTGCTGCGCCTTGGCTCCCTAAGCGCCGAGTCAGCAAACTCGTCGTGAGAACCCGAAGCCAAGAGGCATTCTCGCATACGTTGCCCATTTTTACGACGATACCTAGGGAGATGGAAGCAGGAGAAGCCTAGGCAGTGTAGACGGGGTGATGGATTAAAATATGCCGAGACCTCGGGGAGTGTCGGTGGAATCAGGAAGAAGTCGAACGGCGACAAGGCAAAGCCCCAGCAGAGTTGGTGAAATGACGCGAGATTTCGGGCTGCTGTCGAAACCTGGACTGTGCTCTAGCTATTGACGAGATGGCTGGCAGGATATAGTCGAGTGGCGAGGTTGTCGATTGTCGATGATGGAAGTGCGCGAGAGAGGAAATCAAAAAGGGTCCGGGCGGCATCAATTGATGCTAGTAGTACGGAGTAGTCAGTCGCTACACCAAGACACCACATGCAGCAGACGACATGTGGAAAATTTGCCCCGCCCTTTTCGGCCACCCACACAAGCGCACGTCCACGTCCACACACATTATGCATCACAATTTTACACACTCGCTTGACGACTCCGACTGCAAACGCCTACATACCTAGGTACTTGAGCCCGGCTGAGGGTTGCAGTGCAGCTACCCTTCCTTGCTCGCCCTGCAAGCTCACGTCTTGCGAGACCACACATCGAGGCGGGAGATCGTCGTGTGCTTGTTTAGCATCCGTCTCCGCACGCAGCACGTTTTATTTTCGGTTGCAGCACATGCAGGACCAAGGGTCAGAAGGACGATCCAAAGGATTGGTGGAAGAAAAGACAAAATATGCCATCCTACTCATGGACATGTTTCTTGCCAAGTTCTTGTCGGGATGAATGCCTGCCACAAGGCTGACCTGGTGAGACACAATGACCATGGATCTGCGGCGCAAGAGCTCGATACATCTTCCCGGACCATTCCTGGATGCAAAACTACGCGCGCATCTTGAGATGCTAGGTTCCCACGTCGCCCCTACATGCGAGCTTTTGGGAATACCACGTAAACAGCCAATGGATTGCTTACTTGTTTGCATGTGCTAGATGTTGCAAACAATGGCACACTCCCTACCCATTCTCGAAAACCTAGAACAACGTCATGATGCTCATACTCGCCGCAGTGGAGTCGATGGCCCTGCTAATCAGGGGAATCTAGGCTGAGCGAATTGACGACATGAGGTTACACTCGTGCAAGACAGACCCGATCCACCGGCTCCTCGCCTTGCCTGCTCTCATTTGCGTGATATTTCGAATTCGGAACGAAACACAACGCCTAGGAGACGCGCGGCGATCCCTCGACACAAACAATACGCCCAGAAATGGACAAGTGCCTAGCTTCAGGCTAGGCGCACTTCATTGTCGGCTCTCTAGGAGAGGGTCATGGTGAAATGTCTTCACATAGAGTTTTGCCTTGAGAACACGATGTACTACGAAAGAGAAGCCTGTGTATCTATGATTCAACGTGCAAGACGTCAGACACTTGTGTTTCTTGCTACTCCAACTGCTTTTGCGTGCCAGTAACCCATATAGGGGAGAATCGAATACAAGAAAAAGTACATAAAGAGCCACGACACCCCCCTCACAGTCATCTATGCTCTCTCCGTCCTACTTCTTGTCAGTGATACTTGCATATGAGGAGATTCTCATCAGCGTCATTACCACGCCAGACGCCATGGTTCACTTGACCGCAGCCGTCGCGTCCCTCCTAGCAGGCATAGCCTCTGCAGGGCCAGCGATGACTGATCAATCTAATAGAGGCATACGAAACATCAGCTCCAAGGTTGCTGCTGCCGGTACCAATTTCTGGTACGCTGGCATGGACCACGCCGGGAACGCGCGTGGCTATGCTCCGGATCTCGGGAACGATTTCTCTTACGACATCTTCAAGTCTGTAAATGCTGGAGACGGAGGCGCCATCCAAGACGCAATTGACAGCAACAACGGCAAGCAACGACGATCCAACTGGTGGGCTTCTCAGCCACGAGTGCGTGCTCGCCAAACCGAGGGAGGGCTCTCTACTTGTTATGATTCGATGGCACTAATGGGTACGATACACCTCTTAGGTTGTATTTCTCCCCCCCGGAACATACGAAGTTGGGTCGCAGATTCAGATGCGCGTCGGCACTGTACTCATGGGAGACGCCACTAATGTAAGACGAAGACGGTATTGCAACGACGACGCAAGTGATGTTTTCCCGGCTGACTTGACCCATCCCCTACCAGCCACCTACTATCAAGGCGTCCAGAAATTGGCGAGGAGAGCGATCACTCGTCAATGGTAAAGTCATCAAAAACCAGCCGATGAGAGAGACATTGCTGACTGACAAAATCCATGTCTTTGTTATCAGGCCTGGATCCGCGAACTGAGGAGCTACCCCATGATGGCAAGCTCCACGGCGAGCTTTCATTTACAGTTGCCTTGAAGAATTTGATTCTAGACACGACAGAAATTGACGGAAGTAAGTCTACTTTGCGGAACCTTTTTTATAGACAACACTAATCAACGCCAGGCTCAAACTTCAACGCTGTCAACTGGCGTGTCGCTCAAGGCGCACACATGCAGAACATCAAGATTATAATGCCGACCTCTGGCCACGATGGCGGCCACACTGGTATCTTTGTCGGGCAGGGCTCCTCCCTCGGTGTATCCGACGTCCGAGTTGAGCGCGGTTGGAACGGAATCTGGCACCAGGCGCACCAGCAGATGGCGTATAAGAACATTGAGTTCTTCCAGAACACCCGCGGCATGCAGATTAGTGGAGGCAACGTCGTGACCATCACCAGCTCGACGTTTGACACCGTCTACCAGGCTGTTACGCATGACGGCGGTTCTCCGTGGGTAGCCATGGTTGATTGCAAATCCATCAACTCTGGAGTCAGCTTCTCGACGACGCAGTATCCGTCTCTCCTCATTGACAACCTGGAGAGTGATAACGACGGCACTGTCGTAGAGTGGCATAACGAGCAAGTTCTTAGCAGCGCCCGGCACGTCGACCAGTTCACCTACGCCAACACGTACGGCCAGCGTCCTGTCTACGGCCCAAACAAGGACGGCTCCAGCAAGCGCCCGGCCGCTCTCGTGCGAGCTGACAAGTACCCGTCCATCGTCGCGCCCAACTACGCCGACAAGACCACTTCCGACTTTGTCAACGTCAAGGATCCCCGGCAGAATGGCGGCCACAAGGTTCTCGGCGACCACACCATTGACGAGTCTGCTGCCCTCAACCAGATTCTCAAGGACGCCGCACAGCAGGGCAAGATTGCATATTTCCCTTTTGGAAAGTACCGCGTCGATTCCACACTCTTTGTCCCCCCCGGCTCTCGGATCATCGGAGAGGCGTAGGCCACCATTATGGGAAGCGGGAGCTTCTTCTCCGACGAAGCGAACCCCGAGCCCGTTGTGCAGGTCGGAAACGAGGGCGACGTGGGCGTCGCCCACATCCAAGACATGAGAATCACGGTGGCCGACAGACTGCCCGGCGCCATCCTCACGCAGGTCAACATGGCTGGAAACGTTCCCGGAGACGTGGCCATCTGGAACTCCATGATTACCGTTGGCGGCACCGCGGGCTCCGACGGCATCAACAACCACTGCTACGACAGCAACAATGAATGCAAAGGCGCCCTTGTCGGCCTGCACCTCGGCAAGTCGTCGTCCGCCTACGTCGAGAACACCTGGGTATGGGTGGCCGACCACAACTCCGAGGGAGGCGGCGGGTGTGCCATCGCGGCCAAGGGCGGCGTCCTGGTCCAGGCCACAAGGGGCACATGGCTGCACGCCCTGGGCAGCGAGCACTGGTGGCTGTACCAGCTCAACCTGTGGGAGGCCAGCAACGTCTTCGTCTCTATGCTCCAGGCCGAGACTAACTACAATCAGGGCTCCAACGCGCCGCAGGTCCCGCCTGCGCCGTGGAAAGCCGACGTCCAGGGGTGGAACGATCCCGACTTCTCGTGGTGCGGCGGCGGCGACAAGATTTGCCGCAAGGGCTACTCCAACTACATTACCGGCGGCTCCGGCATTCGTCATTATGCGAGTGCTGCGTGGGATTTCTTCAGCGGACCCGGCTTTCAGGGCTGCGACGATCCTTGGAGATGCAGCAGTACGTTTGACGCAATCCTTTTCTTTTTCGTGTCTGTTGAACTTTGGAAAAGTGTGCTAAACTCGTCCTAGATGTCATGCATTGGATCTCGAGGCAGCCGTCTGATGCCCAGATGTTTGGCGTGTGCTCCAAGTCGGCGGCGAATGTGCTGCGCGAGGCCAACGGGAACTTGATTCCGGCTCGTCCTGATTTTACTGGAGGCTGGCCTGGCCAGGGCTCGGACCTGGGTGTTTATAGGAGTTGACTGATCGAGGCGATGGATGAAGCGTTTCCAGTCGGCGTGTCTTGGGGAACAGGAGTGGGATACGTGTTTGAGCTTTTCAACGTGCATATTGAACTGTTTATATGTAATGGATTGGCAAGCAGGTGAAACCATGCGTCTATCTATACTGTGCCCTTTAGTCCCCTTGGTCCGGCGCCAGCAATCGTACTGATTTTGCGTACGCTATTGTTACACGTCGCAGAAGTGCTCGTGACGACGAAACTGACTGAGATTAGACTGGCCATGACTGTGAAGACGAAGCGGACACTCTCGCAAGGAGCACTTGGCTTGACAAGTCCGGCAAGGGGGATCTAGACCAGATCTGCCGGCATCGCGTTAGATGCATTATGTAAGTCAAGTTACGACTTGTGCCCACGGCCGCTCATTGGCCATTCAAGTACGGAGTATGGGCAACCAGCAAACTGTCAGATATAACGTAGATGATACTCCGTACCAAAAAGCCTTTTTTGAGCTACAAAAGAGAGAATTGTGTGAGTCGTATAAAAAGGGGCGCTCGGCTCCACGCTTCGTGTGCGCATTATCCTAATTCCGTGCGCTTACGTAGCGTGGGTATGTTACGGTATGCCTTGCCGTGCGACACAAACCGCCATGTCCACCATCGACAACTCCATCTCGTGACCCAAAAGCCAAGCCTCACCCAACAAACCCAGCACCACCAGCTCGCTCGCCCGCCGTCACTCACAACATGTCTCCCGCCGCAGAAACAATATCCAAGCCCGAATTCGCCGCCCTCCTAGCCGCCTACCCAGCCCTCATAGACTCCATCCAGGCCAGAACCAGCACGTACAAGTTACAATCAACCCGTCGTCATCTCCCCCCCCCGAAACTAACCATCAAAATCACAGCATCCCGGAAACCTAACCAAGAGACCCTCAAAGACCTTGACACCTTCCGCTACCACCGGGCCCCGCTCCTCTTCAGCCAGCAATCCCAGCAAATGACCCTCCCACACGTCCAACGCCTCGTCGAGTGGAAACTGTGCGCAACTGCCGCTCCCCCATCCCAATCCCCTCGACCCATCCATCCAGCCAAGCTGACAAGTTGCAATGGCATCCCCCGCCCGCCAGCCGCCACGGCAAATTCCGCCCAACCCTCCAGTCGCTCATCTCGTCCAACGCGCCCCTCGCCGCGCAGCAAGCAATCTCGTCCGCCGTCAAGCTGTACCGGTCCAGCCCGCAGGCCAACGAGGTCCAGCCGGCCCTCGCCGCACTCACCCAGCTCAAGGGCGTAGGGCCGGCCACGGCATCCCTCCTGCTCAGCGTCCACGACCCCCAAAACGTCATCTTCTTCTCCGACGAAGCGTACCGCTGGCTCTGCCGTGGCGGTGCCGCCGCCGCGCCCATCAAGTACACGGCCGGAGAGTACGCAGAGCTCAGCCGGCGGGCAGACGAGCTCGCGCGCAGGCTGGGCGTGTCCATGATTGACGTGGAAAAGGCCGCGTACGTCGTCGTCAGAGGGGCCAAGGAGCGCGCCGAGCCTGCATCTGACAGCAAGAAGCGCGCGGGGGAGGACATCGACCAGGCCGCGGAGGAGAGCGCGCGCAGACGGAACACTGGCCGGGCCGGGATTCCCGACAAGGCTGGGCTGCGGAGATCACAGAGGCACAAGACTTGAGCTTGAGCCAGCTTGGGCGACGTCGACGCTTTTCAGCTTGCTACCTAGCTTGCGCTGTTTTGCAGGCCTTCCCCGACCAGCTGCCCGATAAAGTTAGCTATGAAGCTAGCCCAGAAGATTTGCTAGCCAGCCGTTAACTAGCCAGCTGGCCGCCGGACCGCCGAGCAACTAAGAGGGCAGCTGGGCTAGCTGTTGGGCCCTAGCTACGAGAAATACAGAGGACTAGGGCCTAGGTATAACTAGGTCTGGGCTAGGCCTAGCTAGCAACGCTAGGAAAAGGCCCGCTAGAACCCCCTTGCTAAAGAGCTAGAGGCTTTAACTGCAGCAATAAAGATCTTACAGCAGCAGCCTAGCTACTGATATAGCTGCTAGCCTGCACTAAAGAGCTCTATTACCTAGCTCTAGCAGCTCTCTTCTAGCTATAGAGGCTATACTAGAAAGCTCTAAATTCTAAGATATAACCTACACTATATCTAGGACTAGCTATAGCAACTTAGAGGTAACTACAGCGCCTGTAATGGACTCGAGCTGTAGGCTCGAGTGGGTACAAGGCACCGTGTCGGTGCCTTGTCGGATACGCTTCGGATGCACATCGGACCTACGTGTATATAATAGGCGGAAAAGGGGGGACAGAGAGCTTCTTCTTTCCCTCTTTTCTCTCCTTAAGTTTATAGTTACTACTAGTAACGCTTACACGCAGTAGCCTGTAAGGCCAGTCCTTGACAGCGCCTCTAAGATAAGCTTTAGAAAATTATACAGCAAAAATCGCACTAGCATTACTATAAGTAGTAATAATAGCGATATAGATATAGAGCTCTCTAAAGCTAGCAGCTGCGAATAGCCTTTTTTAACTATTTTCAGCTTGTCGGCGGAAAATCGCTAGGTCAACTGCACCACGCAAAAGTGGAACGCGCTCCAGCAATTAGAAGCGCAAATTGACCTTTTTATACTGCGCAGTCACACACAGTCGCATGCACCCTTTTTTCTGCTGACACTTTTTATACATAATTACAAAAAAGACTCTCTCTTACTCTATATATTATATATATAATAAAAGAATCTTAGCCTAGCTTCGCTCGGCATTCTAGGGTTACTACACACTCTTGGGTTAGGGATAGGGTCGAGCGCGGAACGACATTGCCATGGCCCATGGCCGGCTTTGCAAGCACTACAAAAGGGCGTACGTAGATAGGTGTCCGGGACAAGATTACTGACGAAGCGTAATTGTGTGCTCCTGCCCTGCAACTCGCAACTCGCAACTCGCAACCCACGCGCCATGTTCCCAAATCCCGCATCTCTTTGCTGACTCGACAGCCTCGACGGGAAACGCACTCACCAGGCCTCAGCCGAGCACCAAAGCAACAGTCCTCAATAGCTCGACAAGCCAGCTATTTTCCACCAGCTGCTCAACACGCCTCCCTCCCCTTCTCCCACATCACACCACATCAGGCCTCGCATTTTCGTCATCCCTGCACAACCTCATCACTCACAGCAGGCCTCGCTCAGCAAAAGACTCATTTCCCCTTCTTCCCCTCGTCGACCTGAGTAGCCATATACTTGTCGCTCAGCTCGTCATAGCTCCTGTGCAAGCCCTCGCTCTGCTTCTTGAGCGTCTGCAAATCCTGCTCCTTCTTCGCCAGCTGCTTCTGCAGCTCCGCCACCTCGGTCGACTTGTTCTCCTTGTAGTTCTTGTTGCTCTCAAACGCCCTGACCTTGTCCTCGAGCTTGATGTTGTCGATGATCATGACGTACGTGCGGTTCAGGATGAGGGAGAGGAACAGGGTAAACCCGCAGAGGTACATGTTTCGCTGCGAGTAGAACTTGCGCGCCTGCACCTCGAGGCGCTCGTGGCCCAGAATGGCACTGTGCACGGATCAGGATCCCACGTTAGCCATCGGTTCCATCTCGGACTCGTTTCTTGCCCAGCCAGTGGGCGGATGACGTCAACGTACGCTCCCTTGGACGTCTGGTCCGACGCGGCGACAACCTCCAGCTGCACGCGGTACACGCGGTTCACGCTGTCGATGAACAGGACGAGGATGAAGACGAATGTGATTTTGAACCAGTACATGACCTGGGAGATGACGGGGTTTTCCGAGATGAAGCTGCCGTCGCGGTCGCGGTCAGTCAGTAAGTAATACGTGTGGGTACTCGCTGCGAAGCAAGGACCACGGAACATGGACGGAGGGGGGGAGGGGGAAGCATACGTAAAGACCTTGCGCTTGGCCGTGTACGGAAGAGGAACGAGGAGGAGCATAAAGAGCACCATCTCGAGGACGAGGAGGAAGAAGACCTGCAGGCATGTCAATTGACTTTGATGCGAAGTGCGGGCGGCGGGGTTCATCGAGCTCGGCGTACAATGGAGTAGTAGAGCGTCATGGTGGACGTGTTGTCTGTTTGATGTGGCCGACTCTTTTGGGGGCGGAAGAACAGAATGACGGCGCTCGAGTGCGTAGGCGGGTTGCGAGAGACGAGACGAGACGGGAGTGAGGGAGAAAAAGCAGTCCGCGTGGGTATTTATGAAGCCTGGCGGTGGTGCGAGGGATGCTGTCAAGTTGCCACATGCGGGTTTTGGATGGAGGAGAGGAGCCAGGTCGGAGACGGGCAGTCGGACGCAGTGACTGGCTGACATGCGCCGCCGGCAGAGGGGATAACGTCATTCATCCACCATCCATCGCCTCCCGGAACCTGTTGCTGGGCAGCGGGCGCTACGGACCCAGACGGGACTACGGGTGGACGTGGACGCTGGGCTCCGGAGCCAATCAGACCTACTGTGCCCGAGGCCGGCACACAGACCAACCAACGGGCTGGATGACCTGCGCTTCTCTCGTCTCGCCGACATGCACGTGCACGTGCACTTGATAGTCCGTCAACTGCTCTTGACATCAGTTGACATTCGACGTATCCGAGCCCGACGCCATTAATTTTACAGATGCCCAGGTATGTAACACGTTTCTACTCGTAAACATGCGCCGTGCCATGCCGCCTCCCACCCACGGTTGCCCATGTCATGTCTGGTCCGCTCTTCCGCAAAGCCCCCTTGCTACTTTCCCCTGGCCGCGCCAAAGTCAGTTCCAGACATCGTCGTCTCGAAACTTGGCCGGCGGCCGTCTGGTCCTCGACGCTCTATCTCTTCGCTGCCGGACCAACACGTCCTCATCGTCGTCGTCTTCCGCTGCCGCCTTCGTCCCACTGCCCCTCAACGGCGCGTTAGAGGTGTTGTCGTCGCTGTCCGCAATCTCCATCTCCGTCCTTTCCGACTTCCTCGTCACCCGCTTTGGTTCTGGTGTATTTGCACGTCTCGCTGATGCCAGGGCTAGTCCTGGAACAGAAACGACTACGGCCGTTGTTGTCGGTGCGGACGGCTTGTCAGGACCTGCCTCGCGAGGAGCAGCGTCACCCGCTGCCGTGGCGCCGTCAGCGCCCTTGCCCTCCGACGCTGCCGGGGGCCTCGGCACCGGTCGTGGGTGTTTTCTAGGCCGTCCGCTGCCCGGTCGCGCTCCGCCCCTCTTGCCCCGAGTCTTCTTTGGCTGCTCCGTCAGCTTTGTTGGTGTCTCCGCGCTTGTCCGCGCCCGCCTGCGTAATCTCGATGCCGAGCCCGGCTCCTCCGAGCCTCGTGCGTCTTGCTCGCCGGTGACGGCCTGAACCGAGCCCGCCCCGTCATAGTCGTCGTCGCTGTCACACGGCAGCCGCCGCTTGCGCTTGCGTGATGGAGACCCCGGCAGCGCTGGGCGCACTGGGCGCACCGGGTCGATAACCACAGTCTCCAGCGCGAACCCGGGAGGCAGGTCTCGCTTCACTCGCGGTCGGCCCGGCCGCCGTTTGCTGTTCTCCGCCCTCGTGGCCTTCCGGGCAATCGTCTCGGGATTCTCGGGTCGACGCGACTTTGCGGGTTTGTTTTTCGTCTCTGGCTTGGCCGCCGCCTTGTGGTCCAGTAGCTTTTTCGTCAGGTTGGGAAAGTTCTCGCCATAATTGAAAAACAGCTCCTCCCCTGCTTCAATGTCTCTGATGGCGGTGAACTTGATGCGATACTCCCCGTTGACGTACAGAATTCGCGGCGTAATGTTGCACCCGCGGTTGTCGTGTTCCGACGCGTGGTTGATGTAGCGGCTCAGGTTGCCGTATATGGCGGCGTCGACCCATATGCCTTCGTTTTCTAGGAGGGTAAAGACATAAGACACATTGGACTCCTCGTCAAACACGTCGCCTCGACGGGCCTCACGTCGTACGCCTTCGTCGTGCGTAATCAGCTCGCCAACGTACTCAATGATGAATTCGTCTTGGGCAATGTCTTCTGCCGTAAAGAGGCCATATCCAACGCCATCCAGCTGGCTCTGGCCCAGAAGCAGCGGCTTTCCAACCCCCCTCTGCAAATCACAGTTCTGGCAACCTGTTGCGTGAAGCTCTGCGTCATCTGCGTTGAGAGGGTCGGCGCGCTCCAGCGCGCCGCATGAGACGCAAAGTTGAGGGTCGCATTCGCGGTTCAACTGCACGCATATGCACGGCCTGTCCTTTTTGCTATCTTGACAGTTTTTGCCTTGTGAGTGACACGCACACCCGGTAAACTTGTACGCGCAGCTGTCCACCGTGCACCCGCAAAACTTCTCGCAAAGAACATCGGCATCTACACAGGTACAGACGCCGGGCACACACGGGCCTTCGTGAGAACAGGGCTCCAGGTTTTCCCGCCGCTGGTGGGCGTGGCTGGTTGTGTGGTCTTGCCAGTCTCCCAGCAGGGCCTTCCGTCGTCGGTCATACCACGGCAGGTTTTTTATCCTCGGTGCGTCGGGAGGCTCCGGTTGAGGCAGCGAGACCCCCATTGACATGAACTCGGCGTGAACCTCATCGCAATGCCGGTTCAGAAATTCAGCGGCCAGACAGATGGGGTCTCCTGTATAAGTGCTGTGACTGGCCGTCGTAAAGATTGATCGCAAAACGATCCTCTCGTCCTCCAACCACGCCCGAGGGTGCAGATGCATGCGCGCGTGGTCAGTGGTCCTCTGGTAGCACTGTCGCCGACACGGCTTGGTGGGCTTTGCACCCTCGTGTCCCCTCCGGTTGCGCCTCTGCTTGAGGGCGTCGGAGAGGTGCGAGCATGACGATATGGAGAAGGTACGCTTCATGTTTTTGTTGTCGTACTCGCCATGGTCGCATGAGTGACTGAAACAAATCAAGCAGCCCAAGATGCAATATGTAGCTAAATTGGACTCGGCCAATTCGTCCTCGTCCTCGTCATGAAGTTGTGGGCTGGTGGCGTCCTTTGCAATCGGTTTCGAATCCATAATGTTGTCCACAGACTCGTCCATCATCAACACCCTCCGAAGCTCAATCTGTTTTGACGCTGGCTGGCTGGCTTTGAATACCTGCTGAAAGGCATCGGTAAACATTCGCGCCGCCTTGTTGGCGCCCGGCGCTGCATTCTCAACGTTGCGATGAGAATTCAAAATGTCCGACTTTTGCTGAGGCGTGATGGCGTAGTCTGGTTCTCGGGCGGCCATGTAGCTGATCAGTGCCGACTTATCGCAGCCGGGGATGGCCATGTCTTCTAGCCAAGTATCCAGATACAGCGACACAGTGGCAGCCCTCTCGCCCTGGATGGTCAGCTGCTGCTTGTCTTCGCGGTTCATAGGCTTGAATCCCGACTTGAGATCAATGTCTTCCAGCTCCTTGAGCCAAAGATTGTACTTGGTCTCTTCGGAACTTTCCAAGTCCCGCAGGTGCGGCACAAAAGTAAGCATCGTGTTGGGGGTGAGGACGTTCTTTTTAATTTCGACGTGGTGGAATCGGTAGGACGGCACGCGCTCTTTGTTCGTCTTGGTGCATATTGGGGTGTAGTGTCCCTCTCGATGGTCTCGCTTTCCTTTCAGGTGTTGCTATGGTGAGGAGGGCTGGTCAGTAGTTGGCCACGACGGGCAAGAATAAAGCGACCATCTGCTTGTTACCTTGGACTTGATCCGCATCGTGGTGCTTTTCTTCTCGGTAAAGACGGGGGTGCGTATGTTCGCAAAAAGGTCTCGTCCATGGTGAATCCTCTGTTCGGCAACCTTGGTAGACTCCAGGATGTAGCCGGTGAGCTTGGCATGGCCGTCTTTGACGTCCTGTCGGTAGGCATTCAGCTGGTCTATGATTTTTGGTATGGTCCACTCCGCGTTGGAGTCCGTCTGAGCCTTTGGAGTCGTGCCATTGATGGCGGGCGCTTCTGATCCAAGACGCGACGGCGGCAGTGGCGGGGGAGGTGTAGTCTGTCGCGCCATGGTGAAGCCGGATCCCAGGGAATCATGACCCAGATGGGTGTCATGGACGCCGTGCAAGGCGAACAGCGAAGACTCGGTCGCAAGCGAGGCCGGAAGGGACGATTTGCGACCCGAAAGGCCGGGGGCCGCGTCCAACTGTCGTCGCAGCGGCAGCGGGCTGATCGGGGTCGTGGCTCTGCCGAAGGGCGAGTGGTGGCGACTTGTTGGCTTCCGAACACCAAAGGCCTGGAGACGGGACGTCAGCTGTCCATTGACGTCGGGATGAGTGTGCGTGTCTGGGCTGCCCGTGGTTGACATGTCGAAGGCAAAAGACAATCTGGCCGGGTCTGGGACGACTTAGCGGCGGCGATGACTAAAGCTCTCGCGTGTCAACGGGCGTCTTGTCTGTCTGCGACCCGGACCCGGGGAGGCATCTACCGCAAAACAAAACAATACACTCAAGGCTTGCTATGAAGAGGGACGGCCGGGTATTCAGCTCGTCGAGGCAAGGTGCTGACGAACCCATGCTATTCACGGTCAAGGTGCAGCCAGCCGGCCAGCCCTGACGCGCTGCGAGGCGGGATGGGATGGATGAGACGAGACGAGACGAGATGCGCGCCCAGACCCTCAGCAAGTCTCTGGTAGAGAGGACATGGACGGCCAACACATCACGAAGCAACCCGTGCCACGTCTGCGACAGGCTGAGGCGAACAAACACGCACGCGAATCCAGGTGTAGGTGTTGTGAGATGGCGTCAACTTTTTCACCAGCCAAGGCCGAGGCCGAGGCCAAGGAAGGCCAGGCTGAACGAACGAACAGGCAGGCAGGCAGGCGCCATGGGCCTTTGGGTTGGCGGGTTGTCGGTTGCGGCCCCCACCAGAAGCCAGGCTGGCCAATGGCCAATGGGCCGGCTGGTCCTGTTGACCTCGACTTCTGACGCATGTCGGCATTTTGGACTTCCCTGGGCATCCAACGTCATCAGTCATGCGCAGACTAGTCCGTACGGTCCACGGTTTCCCATTCCCACATCACGAACCACCTGGGTTGTTCCGCATGGCGCACCAAATGCAGGGACCTGTCGCCAGTCCATTGCTTGTCATTGTGACAGTGACATGGCTACGGGAGCAGCAAAGTCGAGGCAGACGGGCAGGGAGTGGTCACCAACTTGCTTGGCTCGTTGGCCGCATACTCCGTACAATGCATTGTTGGGGATCAAGCCTGAACTACGCAGTACTCGGAGCCAAAACTCTCTACTCCTTGGTTGACGCCTCGGTTCCTGGCCATCTTGCCGTGCCGGCCCAAGGCTCTTTTCCGCTTTGGCTCCAATACTTGACAATCACGTGTTGACGCCAACAAAAACTCGCGTCCGGTTGTTGGTTGTATCGCCATGACGTATGATGCTTGAGGCGTGAATTCATCCCATGAATGCTACCGTCGCTGGTGGGGCTACGGCTCAAACGCTCAATGGTTCCCGTTCCTGTTCCCACGGAGCAGCATGATCCGTGGATGGCAGCGGCACGGCCGAAACTTTACTTGACTCGGGTCTCTCATCAGCATCCGTGATTCCATGTTTGTCTAGAAGGGCAAGTTAAAGTAGCCGAGCCAAGGCACACAACGGGTCAGGGCGAGGTGTGGAATCCCCGTCCGCCTTCGCTCCCCATCTTGGCAACTGAAGCCTGGAGATACAGGCCGGAGGGTGGGCAAGTGGGCTGCACATCCGCATCCGGAATGGGGCTATGACGACGATGATGAGGTTGACGATGATGCGGATGATGACACATACCCGGCTAGTCACCACGTCTCGGGTCGCTCTCAGCCACAAAGCCATTGAGGGTTGGGGACCCCAAGCTTGCTTCCTGGCGGCTAGCCAGCGTCCAGGAGGAGAGGAGTCCAGGGCCTGAGACATACATGCCTGCAGCCTGCACAGCCCTCTCGAGGGCTCGCCAGACTCGTCAAACGCCAAACGCGTCGAAACCGACTTGAGGCGCCCGGGTAGTTAGGTAGTGAGTGGTACACGCGGAGCTCGAGACGAGATGCGAGGCTGTGCGAGGCTTTGGGCCATGGTCATTGGTTTCCTTTTGCTGTCGGAGGTTCCCTTGCTTGCTGGATGGAGCCCGGAGCATTCTTTTGTTGGCGTCGAGGCAATAATACTAATCGCTGGTGCGCCGCAACGCCGGCTGGTTAGCTCGGCCGGTTTGGTTGGGACGTGAACTAACCTGAGGAACACTCCGCACAGTTAGCCAACGCCCTGGGCGCCTAGATAGATGGTTAGCGCGTCCGCTACCCGCGGCGGTACAGGACAGCGCGAGAAGATGCAACACGTTCGAATTGTTGATTGATTGATGCCCGCCCTACCTACCGGTCAAGCGTGCCTGGGAGCGGCCCTGTGCCTACGGTCCAGTTCGCTCTGATTGGCCCCAGCGGACTGCTCCACTCGCCCGGCCCAAGCAGCCCACTTCAGCACAGAGCTCTCGGAGCCCACCCAGGCCATGATGACGTCGCCAAAGAAACCACAGCTCCCTGTCAGCCGCTTGCTTCGGTCTCCCCCCCCCCAAATGACGCCCTCTCTCATGCTCTCCGCATGAAACCACCACCACAACTTGGCCACCACTTCAGGCTCCATCCATATAACCCTTTGCCATCTCGCCCTCCCCGTCGTCTCTTCCATTTGAAACCTTTCCATCTCTGGCTTTTTATCATCCTGTCTTATCTTTCTCTTATCCGCTTGGCTACTCCGTACAGAGCCTCCAAGCGCACCTGACCGTGACTGACTACCTCGAATCACTCGCATCGCTCCCGTCTCGTCGCCGAAATGCATCGCACCTATTCTATGCGCACCACTCGTGCGCCCACTGCGTCGCAGCTGCAGGCACGCCGATCCACTCACCTATCGACAATGACACCTCGAGCCAATTGCTTGCTAACCGCTCCGTCCGCAGAGTCCGCCTCCTCCCCCTTCCTCCACCAAATCCGGTCGCTTCTTCGGAAAGGGCAACTTGGGTGCGTACAACGCAATTGGAGCCGTCAAAGCTCCACGTGTTTCTCAGACGAGACCAGTCCCACTGATTGTTTAAATACATTTAGGCCATGCCCTGCGCCGCAATGCTGGTGGTGCCTTTGGCCCCGATCTGGCCAAGAAGCTGGCGCAGCTCGTCAAGATGGAGAAGAACGTCATGCGAAGCTTGGAGACCGTCGCCAAGGAGCGCATGGAGGTTGCTGTAGGTCCTTGCTCGCGCCCACTATCCGTCTTGGCAATCTTGTTAACAAGCTTGTCGCGTTAGCAACAACTGTCCATCTGGGGCGAGGGTGGCGATGAGGACGTTTCCGACGTTACCGACAAGCTCGGGGTATTACTCTACGAGATTGGCGAACTGGAGGACCAGTATGTCGACCGCTACGACCAGTATCGTATTACCATGAAGAGCATTCGCAACATTGAGGCTTCTGTTCAGCCTAGTCGAGACCGTACGCTGAACCACCCTGATCAGCTTTACTGCAAGCGCAAAGAACCTGCCGCTAACACGTACCAGGCAAGCAGAAGATTACCGACCAGATTGCTCAGCTCAAGTACAAGGAACCCAATTCCCCCAAGATTGTTGTCTTGGAGCAGGAGCTTGTCCGTGCCGAGGCCGAGTCGCTCGTCGCCGAGGCTCAGCTCTCCAACATTACTCGCGAGAAGGTCAAGGCTGCCTACACGTACCAGTTCGACGCTCTGCGTGAGCATAGCGAAAAGGTGGCCATCATCGCCGGCTATGGCAAGCACCTACTTGAACTCATTGACGACACGCCCGTCACCCCCGGCGAGACCAGACAGGCATACGACGGATATGAGGCTAGTAGGGCCATCATCCAGGACTGTGAAGATGCCCTCACCAACTGGGTCACAGCCAACGCCGCCGTATCTTCCAAGCTCTCCACCCGGTCCCGTACCCTGTCCCAGCGCCGCCGCAACAACATCCGTACCAGAAACGAGGGCGGCCATGACCTGTCTGCCCAGGACGCTCCTCTGAATGACGGCGGCTCCTGGATCGGACGCCACGGCGCGGAAAGCGAAGAAGAAGAGGAAGATGAGGAAGAGGCTGGCAGCGACATGAACGCTGACTCCCGTGGCCGTACCAAGGAAGCCCTGGCCGCTTAAGCAGCGCCGCCACCTCAAAAACAACACCACGCACACAAGTATATACATACACAACCTCAACCCCCATTTCAATAACAACAACCAAGGGGTAATTCTTTGGAATCACCACACGTCGGCAGCAGCTCGAAGGGACGCCAAAGATTGCAGCGATAGTACGGTAATTATTTCAGTGCAGGCTGTGTGGCTCCACGAATGGAGTCGATGGCAGGTTTGGATGACGGAATGATTGCGCGTTAGATGACTTGGATATCCTACGGGAGTAGTTTCTGTTATTAGTGTACTCTTAATACCTTCCCCCCGCGTCCCCCCCCGAACCATGTCGAACCGTCCCGAGTGTGAGGCCATGCTCACGGTGTCACTTGGGTTGACTTTTTGTCGTAAGAGATGGCAAGTTGTGTGGGGAGAGCGGGGGATCAATTCCATGTTGCACAACTACTACGTACGTACTACTTTTCCACAGGGGTCACATAACCCCGAGGCCGGCGACCTGGCTCGCAAACTCCTCCAGCTCCATCCTGGCGATGTGACGACCGGGGACGACGACCAGCCCCAGGTAGCGAGACGTCCCGTCCTGCGCGGTGCTACCGTCCGGCCCGTCCACCAGCCGGGGGGCGCTGGGCTGCCGGTACTCGTATGTGTTTGCTAGCACGACGTTTTTGTCCTGTCGTGACTGGTCAATTCGCCTTGTCGGATCATGGATGTATGGGTGGAGCGGGCATGCTGTCGGGCGGCGGTGGACGTACCGCGTCGGTGCATTTGAACGTGCCCCAGAAGAGGCGGGCGTCTGTGGTGTGCACGCGGAGGGTCTTGTTGAGGAGCGACGAGAGGTATGCTTGGGCTTGGGGTTGGTCCATGGTGAGACTTGTGTGTGTGGTGTGGTGATTCGATGGTCATTGCCGTTGGTGATGACTGGTGACCGACGCTGGCGAGTCTGGGCAAGTGGGGAGTGGTGCTTGGCGGCTTAGTAAGCCGTCGGGTGGTCTGTCGCCACTGATACTCCGTACTGCGTTTGTCAACACCTCGTAGACGTTGACGCCGACGACACCAGAAGATGGAAGGATTCAGGCTGCGGCTGGCTGGCCGATCCTGCAGGACGCGGTCTGTTGGCTTGCTTGCAAAAGCACACGGGTAGCTGGTACTTGTGGCATGTGTGGGTATACTCTTGCATGCAAGATGCCCATGGGGGAAGCCCGAGTGCCGCGGCATTGATTCCGTCTTTGGTTTCCCTCGGAGCGTGGGCACTGGGTGAAGAGAACCAAGTGTTTTGACAAGGTCATTAAGCTTGAGATTATCCGCCCTGACTTTGCTCATCAATATCGACCCCGGCCATCGTCTCCCCGTGCAGCATAGCAAGCGTTTGCGTGTCGACGTTGTGCTTTGATGCACGCAGAAACAGTTCAAGTCGCCCGTCAGAGATGTCTTTGGTGAATGTTGCATTCCCCTCATGTCGATGGGCTTCTTATGGGCAGCGTCGCGAAATATTCCCTCCTCGGTGTCACCAAAGGTGTCGGTAGTCTGCAATCCCTCCTTTCCCTTTCGGCTTCGTCTTCATTTCCGCCAGAGACTGGCTGACACAAGTTCGTGTGGGCGATGATGGATAACACACGACAGCGATTCAGGCGTGGTGTCTAGACTCGGTCGGCAGGCCCCGTGGATACGATGAAAGCTTTGCCGTCCTTTGCGACGAACTGGGGCGGAAAGACTCCTTCCGTGACTGATGCACCGAAGCGGCACACACTCGTCCCGGAATAGCTTTCTCGGCAGTACTTGTCTTGGCGGTAACTTTTATAAGCTTATCTGCGTAGATTATGCCGAGTCGTAAGACAGGTTGGTGATTTTACGCATGAGGCATGAGGCATGAGATCGAGACACGAGACCACCCGTCGTCGCACCAAGACACACACGCAGAGAAAGCAGGGAAGGGACCGAACAAGTGTGATGAGTCAAACCATGAGTTTTCTGATGAGTCTGGTGCCCTTCCGTGACAAGTTCCTTGCTTCTGCCATATATCACACGGCAAATAGGCGCGTGATACTTGGCCACGGTGTTTATCGTTGATGCTCACCGGGATGATGCAGTATCAATGCTTGCTATAGCGCGCATCGAGCCTTTTACCACGCCGTATGGGAGCTTGCTCGTGATTCCTTGGCTGAACGAAAAAGCGCAACCGTGCCGAGGAGGTCTGGCCATGACCAGAAATTGGTCAAGGACACCACGGGGTTCACGTCCACCTCAACCTCGCCTGTTTGAGGCCCGGCGCCAGACGTCATGCGGGATACTCTGTAAAACATCAACCTGGCAATCTATACAGCTGGCGGAAAGGCCGTGAGTGGGGAGCAAGTCCGAGTGTAGAATATAGATGCCCATCCCACTCTCAGGAGGAGCCGGGCTTCGACAAGAAGGAGCAGGTACGCGGCCAATTCAAACACAATGGGCAGTGCCCATCGTGTCTTCCGGCATATCCTTCTCCCGGACAGACAGCAGACATCCAATCCATGTTACATTGATCCCACGTCCGTTTTATTGTTCCGTGCATCGTGGTATTGAACCGCTCGGCGTCGCATTGGGCCGAGGTGTCCGGGTTTCCGGTTTGGCGATTCTAGACTTGCCTGCGAAGCTTTGCCGCCTCACGGGACGGCGGAATACGGGTATAAATAAGGAGCCGGCTCACGTCGTGGTAGTTCCCTCCTCCTCATCCTCTCTTGCCACAAGACGACAGCAATCACCTCCGCCGCCGGCCACAGATCAAGAGTCTGTTCTTCGAACCAACCCATAGCAAAACTCGACTTAATCAGAAAAGATGAAGTTCTTCACCTTCGCTCTGGCATTTCTCGCCTCTGGCACCTACGCCTCCGTTCTGCGTGAGCGCAGCTCGGAGCCCATCAAGACAGTCGTGACCGACATCACAAAGGATATCGACTCCCTCGCAGCCGTAGTCAATTCATTCCCCGCCAGCGGCAAAGGTTCCATCCAGAGGGCGGCCGTGAAGCTCAACAGCGACCTCACAGAAGGCACAGCGACTGTCGAGTCCTCCGAGAAACTGACCCCCGAAGAGGCCTCGGGGCTCGCCACCGCGATCCAGGGTCTTATCCAGAAGACTCAGGACCTCGCCAACCTTTTCAAGTCCTTCCGTCCGGCGGCTGAGGAAGTCAACGCCTGCGTCCTTGTCTATTCCAATCTCCAAACCACGATCCAAGAAGCCCGAGACTTCATGAGCGCGGTGGCCTCCAAGATGCCGGCAGAGGCCGAAGCTAGTGTCGCCGACAACGTCCACAAACTACTAAGTGTCTTTGAGGACCTCCAGAAGTACTATTCTCCCGAGAACTGCAAGAACTCTGACGGTAGCGCCGCTCCCTCCAACTAGGCCTACCATCGAGCAGGAAACGGGGGTTCCATCGACTCGGCTGCAACTTGTGCCCTTGCCGTCGCCGTGGCGCCATAACAACAGCGGCAGCGGTCCACCGGTACGTTTGCAAAATGGTCGTTGCCGGTGCTCCTGTGTGAGCGGCATCAGGGAAGGACTCAGGATGCAAGAAGGGCTTGCGTGGATGCGGGGATCGAAGGAGCTAGCCCTTTACTCTATGAACGTCTTGATGAAATACAAAAGTTTTCTTGTTTCATGTAGCCCTGCTCTTTTGAGGTTCTGATTGCTTTCTGCGCTTTTGTCAGCGGACGTTTCCGACTCCACTAGACAGGGTTAGCCCGAGCTAAACATGACATCTGCGTCTTGATACATGGTATCAATGTGTATGTAGGTACGCAGGCCGATGCCAAAAAGTTTTTTGGCTGTTCTACAGTCGTACAACCACCTTTGTGCGTAAACGATGCTCCGTACTCCTGCTTTCAGTCCTCCTGGACTCCAAGTCTATCTCCCGCGGCTCTGGTTGACATCGAGTCGAGTCTCCTGCTGCTAGTTCTACTAGCAGATGGAGCAAAGACGCTTTATAAGGATTGGAAGCCTAAAAGTAAAGTAGAGGAACAACAGCATCATGTTTACAAACTGGAGAGTCACAAGGCGCGATTGTCAATCATGAGAAAGCATTTAGAAAGGAGAATTGTCGGGCATTATACCGGGACGAATTCGCACGTGACAAAGGGTGAAATTACAGACTCAACGTCCGTCAAAAACACAAAAGTCCATGTCGCTTGTATTCTTTGCATCTCCGAGTTGTGTGCTTCTCTGCCGTAGGGTCCGGCTCCCCAGTCCCTCATCACCCGGAGCCTTGCCCAGAGTACAATGCGTCCGACTGTGCGCTACGTCTGCGCTGAAGCTCTTGGATCAGTCACCCCTGCACCAGCACTGCGATATCATGCTGGAGGAGAAAAACATTGAGCGCTATTGGGTCGACCCCTATGCGTCGTGGAGGCCCGGGCCGTTGTGGCCAACGTGTGTATCTCTGGGAGCTACCATCCGTGGGCGAGATTGGAAAATTCGGACCAAACCGTGTAGGACGATGTTTGCGGATACACAGGCCGCAAGGGCATGTGTGGCGTTTAACTGAGTCGACGTTTGCCGCGCCATCTGTTGAATGCTGAATTGAGCCAACGTGCTCCGAGCCCTCGGACGAGCCCTCGTCACATTTACCGACATTTTCAATTGTCCGTCCTCTTGGAGATAATATCCGTATCGCTTCTAGCTACCTTCTGCTCCCAAAGCGTAGCAATTTTGTCCTCAATGCTTGTGTCGTCATTTTTTTAACAGATCCCAAAACACGACATCCGTTGGACACTAACAAACGATAGGGGTCACAGGCATAGGACCCGTGGCAGGATTTACAGCGGGACAAGGTCGCAGTTCTGGAGCAGCACCATGATCCCGGTCAAAAGAAGTCCTTCTGTACTGGCAACGGATCCTAGGCTTCATGCTCTGGTGAATATACCTAGTCTTCCGAGTCTCGAGGTTGAAATAAAGTTGGAAGGACAACCAGGGACTCTGGGGGCGCCTTACCAAAGAGGGTAAATAGTGGAGCTTCCCGAACGGAAAACTGGGCTTTGAGAAGGAAGGGGCAGGCAGGCCATAGTGCTTTCGCCATTTGCTCAACATCTCAGGCTTGTATTCAATGAGAAGAGCGTTTTCCTCAGAGTGCAAGCTGCGCTGGCTGTGCTGGCTCTATATCTCGCTTCGTTGGATTGCGACAAGGTTGCTGCAATGGCAACGCCCGACCATGTAAGCGCCAAGCAGATTAAAAATACACAAAGGGACTTGACTCGTAGGGACTGCTCCGCAACGCCTCGAATCAATTGATGCTGACTCAGTGTTCCCGTTCCTCCTCCCTGCGCGCCAGAGGCTTTTGAATCTACTTGTGTATCTGCTTCGTGATGGGCCGGCTCTTCCCACGGCAGCAGTGGCAAGGCCAACGCGTTGTCCCCGTAGCAGGATATGTAGGAATGGGACCAAGACGGTCCAGCGCAAACAGACCATGGTGTTGATGTCAATATTTCTTCAAAGATTATTTGTCAGTATGAGTGCAAGGACGACTGTATGGACTTGGAGATGCCCTGCCACCCCTCGCGTCCCCTTATCGAGCTGATAGTATGAACTGGATTGGAGTTGTGAGAAAGAGGGCTTCTTAATGAGCGAAACCCCGACATTGAATCGTGCGGCATACATCCGGCAGTTGGAGAGCAGAATAGGTCTGATTGAGTTCTAGTTCTTGACACGTCGAGGGGAGAAGTAATACTTGCCGTCACCATGCCACTAGTCCTGAAATCTGTCAGTCTACCGTCTTCCGATCGGAGTTTGACTGTGCCTAGAGTCTGGACCTGACGCGCGGGCGAGTAGGTGTACCCAAGGCTGTGCCTGAGACGCCTTCATCTCATGCGCCGCAGGAAGCGGTATATGAGGAGCTTTGCTGACACTCATGGCCGGCATGATGGAATTCTTGAATTGCACAGCAGGCATGGCGTGTTTGGTAAACGCAACGAAAGATTTGTTGACCAACACTATCTCGGCTCGGCAAAACAAATTGCCAGGCATAGGACAATAGGAAGTAAGTAGTTGAATTTCCAGCTTCTGTGGCGAGATTGTGCTAGGCTTCTCTTAAACAAAAGGAGAAAAAAACCCAAAAAAAGAAAGAGAAAAGAAGAGCAAGCATGTTCAATTGGGAGAAAGAGAAGCATAAAAGCGATAATTATGCTCGCTTTCTTCTCGTCGTACAGCCCTCAGTGATTTGAACCACGTTTATCCTCGCTTGCTAGTACCTAATGAGCTAGTAAGGACAGTAAATTAGGTCTATAACGATATTCTTTATAAGGCTTTTTTTATTATTAAAAAGCAACTATTATTAAGATATAACTATTATAGAGCTTATACTTTTAATTAAATTTACTAGGAAATTATACTTAAGAATATTATAAAGTATATATTAAGAGATTCTGATTTCTTTACTACTTTATAAGCTTCCTTGTCAAGGACTGGCCTTACAGGCGACTGCGTGTAAGCGTTACTAGTATTAACTATAAACTTAAGGAGAGGAAAGAGAGAAAGGAGAAGCTCTCTGTCCCTCCTTTTCCGCCTATTATATACACGTAGGTCTGATGTGCATCCGAAGCGTATCCGACAAGGCACCGACACGGTGCCTTGTACCCACTCGAGCCTACAGCTCGAGTCCATTACACTTCCTACTGTAATGAACTAGCCCTATTAGGCTATAGCGGGTGCTAGCGGCGGTCGTCTCGGTGGTTTGCCGGAAACCTAGCTATTGAGCCAAAAGAGTACGTAATAATCAAGCTTCCCTAAGCTTGCTCAATCTGGCACTATATAGGTAGGTCAACGAAGAGGTAGGCTATGTCCCGCTTGCTAGGTTGAGCATAGCTTAGACTATAACACCTAGTAGCTGAATAGTATTATATCGCTTAGTAGTTATAAGCTAGCCTCTATCAGGCTTAAAATATTTATCTATTATAGTAGCATTAAAGTTTATAGTGGACTAACCTTATAGGCAACTATATATAAGTATTACTAGTATTAACTATAAACTTAGAGAGAGAAGAAAGAAAAGGAGAAGTTCCCTAGCCCCCTTTTCTATGCTATTATATATATATAGGTCTTAACACACATCTTAAGAGTATCTAATAAGGCACTAATATAGTGCCTTGTGTATACTTAAGCTTACAGCTTAAGTCTATTACACTAGTAACCTAACTATTAATAATTTACTAGGGAAAAACCTTAGATAACTATAAATTATTATAAAAACCTAAATATCGCTTAGATATAGGATCGTTATAGACATAGTTTACTGTACTCCGTACGCTAGACGTGAAACCGGTCTAGCGTGGCGGCAGCCTGAATTACTGCCGCCAGGAGCCGCCGGGACCCACAAGTCAGCTTCAAGTGCGTCAGAGACTCTGAGTCTCAAAATTCACGACCGCGACAACGACTGAGTCATCGGCAACCTCGTCATATTCAACGACCCAGAGACATGCCACTTGTGGCTACGCTCTCCCCATAGCCATGGAACTTGACTGTTGCACAATCGAAATCATGCCATTAACACACCAAAGCTAAACTGAATCAATCACCGCCGGCAGAGCCCCGTCGCCATGGGTGTCAACGGCCTCTGGACCGTGGTGCAGCCATGCGCGCGTCCAACCAATCTCGCAACCCTCAATCGCAAGCGCCTGGCTGTCGATGCTTCCATCTGGATATACCAATTCCTCAAAGCTGTGCGTGATAAAGAAGGTAATGCGCTGCGCAACTCCCACGTCGTCGGCTTCTTCCGCCGCATATGCAAACTCCTGTGGTTCGGCATCCAGCCTGTTTTCGTCTTTGACGGCGGAGCACCGGCCCTCAAGAGATCCACCATACAAAAAAGACAGAGGAGGCGCGAGGGCCGAAGGGAAGATGCCGTCAGGACTGCGGGGAAGCTCCTCGCTGTGCAGATGCAGCGCATCGCTGTTGAGGAGGAGGAAAGGCGGAGGAGAGTTGACGGCGGCGATTTTGCCGCCAGAGAGGACGAGGCTTTACGCGAAGAAATCCCCGATGCAAGTAGGATTGCCTACGCCGACGAGGTTGGCATGACGCAAAAGGAAAAGATGCAATCTCGACGATTTCACAAGCAGGATGCCTACCATCTTCCCGAGCTTCAAGATGATATCCCGTCCACGGGTAAATCAGATGACCCGCGAATCATGAGCATCGACGAGCTAGAAGAGTATGCGCGTCAGTTCAACAATGGAGAAGACATTAACCTCTACGACTTTAGCAAGATTGACTTTGATGGCGACTTTTTCAAGAGCCTGCCGCCTCCCGATCGCTACAATATCTTGAATGCAGCGAGACTGAGAAGCAGGCTTAGAATGGGTCTGAGCAAGGACCAGTTGGACGACATGTTCCCCGATCGCATGGCCTTCTCGAGATTTCAGATTGAACGCGTCAAGGAGAGAAATCATCTCACCCAGAGGCTGATGTATGAGGTTGGCATGGTTGGCACAGACTTGACACTCGGCGTCAATGCTCGGGTTGCTGGAGAAAAGGATCGCGAGTATATCCTTGTTAAAAATGAGGGCGTCGAAGGTGGATGGGCTCTCGGCGTCGTCAGCAAGGAGAAGGACATAGGCGAAGCCCACAAGCCAATCGACGTCGATGCTATTCAGGTTCATTACCAAACTAAGGACGAGCAAGATGCCGATGAGGATGACGATGTCTACTTCGAGGATGTTCCCATCGAGGGGCTCAATAGACTGCCGAAGCCAAAGCTGTCTTCCACGGCGGCAAGCTTACAAGCCGCGCAGGACATTTCTGAACGGAGACGGCAATATTATGACAGCCGAAGGGGCAAGCCTGCAGAAGACCAAGACATGGAAGGCTCACTGTTCGTCGGAGGAAATACAGGCGAAGACGTCCCCGTCCTTGAGAATGCCACTACAGAAGACCGACTACATCCTGAGGAAGAAGATGATTTGAATCGCGCGATTGCCTTGTCTCTGGAAAATCAGCATGACTTGGATGGCGGGTCTGAGGACGGTGGCATTTTTGAAGATGTGCCGGTAGGTCACCAACCTGAATGGACTCAAAAAGCTGTCGACGCACCAAGGCCCATTATCGGCAGGGGGGGCTCAACGATTGCCCACATTGTCAACAATCGAGCGAATGCATCCGTGCCTAAGCGCAATGAGGGAAAGAATACCTTGGGTAGCGACAGCGAGGATGATATGGAAGCTCTGCTGGCCAAGTCACGAATGGCCAAACGACCTCAACCGAAGCCAGTCTTTGAGAATAAGAAGAACCCATTTGATGGACCACTTCCATTTCCGAAGCTGAAGTGGGGTTCGTCCTTGTTTGCAAAACGGTCTGCTCAGACGGATGCAGCCCAAACCGATGAAGCTGAAGCCGCGGGTAAGAATGACATTGAAGATGACATGGCTGGCGGGTTTGAAATAGTGAAGCGAGTTGACGATGAGCCGGCGCCATTGCCACCATGGCTGGTTGATGACACGGACATCAGGGATTCGTTGAAGAAGCAGCAGGCTGCAGAGCGGGAGATCAATGCCGAGGATAAAATGAGGGCGGAAGAGGAAGAGCGTCTTCGACGAAAGGAGATGCATCAGGGCACGATTGAGATTGACTCGTCGTCCGACGACGGAAGCGATATTCAGATTGTGGAGATTGCTCCTTCGCCGACGCCAGCAGCGAGCGAAGCGGACGAGAAGGTGGTTCCGGCACAAAAGTCGGAGGCACAGGCACAAACCTCCCCAGACGAGCAGAAGAGCACAGCGGAATCCCCAGAGCCAACTGTTGAAGATGCGGCGCCGCCGCTGGCTGCTGAAAATCGACTATCAACTGAACCTGGAAACAAATCCGAATCCCCGGAGCCAATGTTTGAGGACGTTTTACCAACAGAGCCAACCATGACTACTCCTCCTGGCAAACCAACAGAGGTCGACTCGTTTGAAGGCGTCCAGCCTGTGAACCCGCCGGCCTCGAACCCCGCTCAGCCGGCTACAGAAACCGACGATCCCTTCGCCGACGTCGAATACGAAGAATTCAGCGATCCTGAAGACGAAGAGCTCCTGGCCCAAATGGCCGAAGAAGCCGAGGAGCATGCCCGCTTCGCCAGCGAGCTCAACAACAAATCCGCCCAAGAGAATCGCCAAGACTACGAGAAAGAGCTCCGGCAGCTCCGTAACCAACAAAAAAAGGACCGCCGCGACGCGGACGAAGTCACGCAGGTCATGGTCACAGAGTGTCAGGCCCTCCTCCGACTCTTCGGCATCCCCTATATGACGGCCCCCATGGAGGCGGAAGCCCAGTGCGCAGAGCTCGTAAGGATAGGCATCGCGGACGGCATCGTGACAGACGATTCCGACACGTTCCTGTTCGGCGGCACCAGGGTGTACAAGAACATGTTCAATAGCAACAAGTTTGTAGAGTGCTATATCGGCACAGATCTCGAAAAGGAGCTGTCCCTGTCACGACACCAGCTCATTTCGCTAGCGCAGCTCCTTGGATCCGACTACACGGAGGGACTGCCGGGTGTAGGCCCCGTCGCGGCCGTCGAGATCCTGTCCGAGTTTCCCGGGAGAACAGGCCTGCAAGACTTCCGCGAGTGGTGGACCTCTGTGCAGGCACAGTCCCGCCCCAAGGAACAGGATGCGTCGTCGCCGTTTCGCAAGAAGTTCCGCAAGGCCCAGGCCACGAAGCTCTTCTTGCCGCCGGGCTTTCCTAGCCCCGCCGTGTACGAGGCGTATCTCCATCCCGAGGTGGACGACTCCACCGAGCCGTTTCAATGGGGCGTGCCTGATCTCGAGGGCCTGCGGAGGTTCCTCATGGCGACTATCGGGTGGAGCAAGGAGCGAACGGATGAGGTGCTGGTCCCCGTGATAAGGGACATGAACAAGCGCGATGCGGAGGGCACGCAGAGCAACATCACAAGGTTCTTTGGCGGTGGTGTCGGTGCTGGTGCGAGAGAGGCGTTTGCGCCGAGGGCGAACAGGGTCAAGGGGAGTAAGAGGATGGCGGCTGCGGTCGAGAAGTTGAAGGCGAACGCCGGGGAGGGGGCGAGCAAGCGGCGGAGAAGGGATGTTGTTGACGACGACGATGAGTGACGCGGGAAATCATGTGGTTGTTGTGTCTCATAGCACTGGACCAGAAGCACCATGGGACCGGCCGCCTGCCCGTTCTCTTTGAAAGGGCTGGGATGGGAATCGTCAGAACTCTTTTTCGCTTCGTCTGGGATCTTGAGCGGTTCCATCACGTTTCAAAGGGGCGGGAAAATGCCTTCAAAGGCTGGACAAAGGTGAGACATGCTCCACGTCGCACGTGTCCGACCTTGGACCGCACGTTCATCTAGTGTTGACATGATTTAGATTTCGACATCCATATTTTCATTAAACGACGTTTTGGAAACCGTATCGAGCCACTGCAGACTTCCCGAGACAATCCCCGTCGCCTATCAAACAGCCTGCTCATGATCCAAGACATGACAGCTTACATGAGTCCAGTCCTTACATGCGCAGAGACTATCTGGTCGAAATTGTCAATTACGTCCCGTCCCGGCTACCTATGGCCCAGTCCACAGGCAGCGAGCAACAACCCAAATGAGCCGGCTAGGAATTTGTACATTGATACCCAAATGCCGAGGGCTAATCCACAGACAAAGACACGCAGGCTTTTCGCCGCGTGTCTGGCAAGACCATGCAGAGCATGATGGACAATTGCCTTTGTCGGGCCTTGCGAACGACTGTGGTGCTATGGCATAGCTGTGCTGCCCACCGACTCTACAACAAGAGGCCTTCGTCTCCGCTTCTGATTTAAATGGGCTGCTCTCCTCGAACTCCTTTTTTGGGCCATTTCCAAAAATAGCCTCAAGGCCCTTGCCTGAACGGAACAAGGTACTCTAGTCACATTCACCAGCGTCTTTCCGAACTCTTGCACAAGCTGGCGCGCATTCTCAACCACCTCGTCGGCACAATCCTCACTCCCTCCCGCTGCCACGCCGGCGTCTTTCAGAATCATGCCTTGCCACTCTTCATTCCAAGCCCTGATCGCCTGGGCGGCCTTTTCGCCGCGAGTTCGGATATTTTGCGCAACCAGGAAAGACGACGCCGTTTTTTGATGACTTTTCTCGGGCTTGAAGAGGCTCACCTTGGAGAAGCCTTTGAAGCACTTGATTAACAAGGCGGTGTCTAGCGTGTCTAGCTTGCGCATTGACACGACCATGGTCCCGTTGTCCTTGAGGTGCTCCATGCCAATGACGAGCTCAGCTAGCCTGAGGCGTCTGCAATCGCGGCTCTTGTTCCATGATCCTCTGATGTTGGATTGTCCCGGCTCCTTTTCGGCCGGTTGCTCGTTTCCCTCGGACCCTTGATTTGACCTGGCGCCTCTCACTGGTTTGGAGTGGCAGAATACGAGGTCATATAACTCGTCAGTCTCGAGCAGCGTCTCCAGCGTGGGAGGTTTCGCCGCTGGGTGCTTGTCAGGGATGGCGCTGGATTCTCCCGGGTGTCCTGCCGGCTTGCCGACATTCTGAAACACCACACTCAAACGTTTGTGTTTGAAGAGAACTGACGGTCCCCCTTCTTCTGACGGCATCGAGATGCCCTTGACCTTGACGTTGCCGCAGCGATTCAGGACGCTTTTTGCGAAACCGCCCTGTGCAATGCCCATGTCCAACACAGAAGGGTCGCTACTTGCTTTGAGGATTTTGAATATCTGCTTGTAATCATTCAGGTCATTGCAGGCCTCGTAGTCCGCGTCGAGGTAGGCTTTCTGTTGTCGCGTCTGCGGTTTGACAGTTTTCTGAAATCTTCTGCGTGCATATTCTTCATCTGCAGCCGTATCCTCCGAGACCTGTCTCTGGTTAGCGAAGGCTGGGATGGGGGAAGAGGAGAGGCAGCCATTGACGAAATTGTGGCAAACTTGTATTATTACCTCTTTGCGAATCTCACAGAGCTCTCGGTACCTGGGACTGTTCTTCTTGAGATAATCTCTGAGGACCTGCTCGGCTGTGAGAGCGGGCTGGGCGCTCTTTTCTGCCGCTGTGCAAGGCGGAACAAGTGTACCTGTCTGGTCGGACATGATGAAGGAGGCTGTCGACGAAGCCGAGGTGCTGAAGGCGTGTACGTGTATATACAACCCGGTACGGACTGATGTTTACTTTTCGAGGTTGAAGAGCGGCCATGGCTGGAAGGCGGAGAGCCTGGATTTAATACATGGCACACCTGAACTTGGCAAATGGAAGTGTTTGCGAACACATTCTGGAGATGTATGGCTTTCCCTTGTGTAGACATATTGATAATTGTACGATTGAGCATTGCTGCAGGCCAAGGCAGGCCAAGGTTGTACCAATAACGATGAGCACGAAGCCACACGGACGGTTGCGTATGGCAAAACAGGGGACCAGCTGTCGTTTGCCTGGTGTTGAAAGCCAAGTCGTGAGTGAAGGCCCAAGTTCGAAAAAGGTTCGAGGCGTCATTTTGGCCGGTCACGATTCACGGGTCGTTCACGCACCGAACTTGGGAGTGGTCCTCGGGGTCGGCTAAACGTCGGCCGAGGCAGAATCGTGGCCGGGGTTCACGACTCCACACAAACGGCTCCCGGTCTCTGAATCCCACACGATGGGGAAGAAGGAAGAGGGCCGGACGGCAAAGACAATTGCTCTGCACCCCACGAGCACCGCCTGCCATCGCTCCGGCCGCAAGCAAAGCCACGTTTTGAGCCTCGGAAACCTGCCCACCACCGCTGGGCCAAGACCGAACCGCGCGCACACACCTCAGCCCATCGACGCCGCGCACAGTCATCGACCCGTCATTGTCGTCGAACTGCCATGGATCAGCGAGAGCTCGAGTCGCGCGTAAAGGCGCTGACCAAGTCGGTTGCCGCCAACGAACCCCCCGAGACCGCCATCAAACTGCTCGAGTCGCTCAAGAAGGATGCCAAGCCGACCGAGGAGATGCTGAGGGTACGTTTCGTCGCCGCCGCCTCTTGTCGCTCGCGAGCTGGGCACGCCGTGGACTTGGCCGTCAGCATCGTGCTCTGCCTGCTCGCTCCACGGAGGCTGCGCGCAGACCCGTCACGTCGTCCCGTCCAGCAGTGAATGACCTGGCGTCGCTGTAGCCACCTCGTACTCCTTTGTCGTGGACACGTCTAACATGGCTTCTCCAACAGGCTACAAAGGCCGGTGTCTTCGTCGCAAAGCTTCGGGCGAACCCCAACAAGGAAATCGCCCGATCAGCCGCCGAGCTCGTCATCAAGTGGAAGAAGCTCGTCGAGCAGGAAAAGGCCTCAAGGGCGCAGCGGCAAAAGATGGGCTCGCCCGCATCGGCCCCCGCCTCGTCGCCCGTCCTCCAGGCCGGCCCCGGCTCTGGCCCCGGCGCCAAGAAGGCCTTCACCGGCGACCCGGAGAGGCGCAGCTTTGCCGCCGACGGCGTCGAGCTCAAGCGCACCGGCTCTGGCGTCCGAGACAGGTGCATCGGTCTCATCTACAACGGCCTCTCGTACAGGTCGACCGAGTCGGCGGACGATGTCATCGCCAGGGCCGTTGCCGTGGAACACGCCGTCTTCGTCGAGTTCAAGGAGGACGAGGGCGAGGGGTACAAGAAGAAGGTACGGTCTCTCTTCGCGAACCTCAAGACCAAGTCCAACAAGGACCTCGGCAAGCGTGTCATGTCGGGAGACATAACCCCCGACCGGTTCGCCAGGATGACCGACGAAGAGCTCAAGAGCGAAGACCAGCGCAAGAAGGAGATGGAGCTGGAAAAGGAGAACATGAAGAGGGCGCAGGTGCCCATGGCCGAGAAGAGCATCAGCGACAGCCTCGAGTGCGGCCGTTGCAAGATGAAAAAGGTCAGCTACACGCAGGCCCAGACGAGAAGTGCTGATGAGCCCATGACGACGTTTTGCGAGTGTATGAATTGCGGCCATAGGTGGAAGGTATGTTGAGTTGCGTGACGAAGCAGTTCCCCCTCCGCCTCCGTCGCCCTTTTTCTTTCTTCTTCCTTCCCCGCCTGAAGCTGCTTCATCCATGGGCTGACATTTTTGCGACTAGTTCTCTTGAACGTGGATCGCGCAAGTCCGCTTTGGCTGTGCAACATCTTTACGCAAATGGGGGACGGGAAGCACGTGAGGCGAATCCTCGGGTCTGGAGAGGCTAGCGTTTCTATTCGCTCTATAGTTTTTTTTTGTTTTTTTTTACCTCTCCCTTTTTTATCCCCCTCCTTTTTATCCCCCTCCTTCTCGGGGTGTTGGTTTGCATTTAGGAGTGCGGGTTGTCTGCGAGATGACGATGTAACCAGGCCGGGAGTTACAGGTTTGTTATACACCAGTTCAGCCGTATTTTCTCTTACTTGTTCTTTTTTCTTTTTCGCCCTTGTTTCATTTGTACATGATGGAGCGGGCGGGCCTAGATTCAACAATCCGGTCATGTTAGCTAGAAGAAGTCGGACGGACAGTTCGGGCAAGGGATCCGTCAAAGGCGTCGAGAGTTGCTCTTGCTAAACGATGAATACAGCAAGTGCCTAGAAGTTATAAATATAAATATCAAGCCCGAGGTGTGCGCCAAGGTCGCCGTCGCTCAATCTACCATGCCGTCGACGGGACTGTCTGCAGATTAGAGATTTACTATACCGGTGCCAAGATGTGTGTGGTGACCATTGGGGCTTTTCTCATTTCTCCTGCCCCGTGATGCCCAGCTCGCCAAACAGATCCGACGCCTCGTCGTCCTCGAGTCCCATGTCCTTGATGCTCTTCCAGAACTTGCTCAGGTGTCTGGTGCCGGAATCACAAAGCATCGTGACTACTCTGCTGCCCTCTGGCAGCCGCATGGCCGCGACCACGGCGGCCACGCAGTTGACGCTGCTGCTGCTCCCGACGAATATGCCGTCTTGCTCAACCAACCACCTCGCCATACGGCGGGCCTGCTCGTCCGTCACCTTGACCGCGTCGTCAATCAAATCCCGGCCTGCTTCAAAGTTCTCCGTCACGCGGTTGATGCCGATTCCCTCCACCACGGAATCGACCTGCTGCCGCCGGCGGGTGCCCTCCCTCTCCGTGTGCGAGTACATGACGCCGTGCTTCACCTTGTTGAACAAGCCGCTGCCCTGAGGGTCCGCGAGCACGATCCTCACGGCGCTCGCCTTGGCGTCGAGCTTCAGGTACCGGGCCACGCCGGCTATGGTGCCTCCGGTCCCGGCGCCGGCAACAAAGGCGTCAAGACGGCCGGCCGTCTGTCTCCAGATTTCTGGCCCCGTGGTGTCGAGGTGCGCGCGCCAGTTGGCCTCGCTCTCAAACTGGTTCGCGAAGAAGCCTCTGCTTCCGTCGGTCGAGTTGGCCGTGTGGGCGTCTGCCCGCCGCCGGGCCAGGTTGACAAAGTGGTCCGGGCTGGTGATGGGCGCGACGGCAACGCGCTCGACGGCGGCGCCGAGGTGGTGCAGCAGGTCCGACTTCTCGAGCGCCTGGTCGTCGGGCATGCATATGTGTGCCTTGTAGCCCCTTGCGCGGGCCAGCGTGGCCAGCGAGATGCCCGTGCTGCCGACCGTGCCCTCGTAGATGGTGTCGCCGCGGTGAGGCACGAGCAGGCCCGCCTCCTCGGCTTCCTGGATCATCTTCAGCGCCACGCGGTCCTTGGGGCTGTTGCCGGCCCCGTTGAGGAATTCTGCCTTGGCGAGCACGACCCGGCCGGTTGCCTTGGACAGCGACCCGATCTCGATGAGCGGCGTGTTGCCGATGCAAGCTGCGATGCCGGCACCGACACCGGGCTCTCCGCGGCTCGGCGACGGGGCTGGTTGCGATTCGCGGTCCTCTAGCTTGACAGGTTGGCCCCGGAAGAAACTGCTTCGCCGGCGGTCGCCTGGACGGGCTCGCGAGGAGCGGCGCGTGTGCTGGAAGCGGTATTCGAGGTCGGGATACAAGTCTTTGAAGCCGAGCGTGACGAGGATGCCCGCTGTGAAGGCCAATGCCACGGCTGCGGAGCCGTAGGCCTTGGGATGGTCACTCAGTGACATGTTCCGCGAGTCACGGAGTCACTTCTACAGACCGTGTAGATTTGTCATGTCGCCAGAGGGTGGTTGTTTTTTGATCTTGATTTTGTTTTGTCGTGTCTGTGCTTGATGTCATGAGAATGCGCACCAGCGAAAGCTCGAGTTCCCGCCTTCCTTCCCAATTTGGGAGCGCACGGACTCTGGAGTGCAGCCAGCCACTCAGATGACGGCACAAGGCGCCCAGGATCCACTCCATCCTGGAGCTTTCTCGCAGCACGAAAACCCAAACTCGACGTTCCCGAGAGCATCACGAAAGCCCGTGACGAGGGCTCGACTGGCATCTCGCCAGCCATGGACTCCCCCATCGTGGCCCAGCTCTTCCGGAAGCTCTTCCATAACCGTCCTGCAGGATGTCAAGCGCGAGCACGTCAATTGCGCCGGGGACTCGCTGCGGCAACGGCAACCCCGGGCACGTACCGGCACCAGCAGACCGCGTCGTACGCCACGCGAGCCTCACGCGACCGCGGCATGAAGTCGAATGAAAGCCGATGGCAGCAGAGAACAAATCTCCTGCCCGAAGACAGACGGGACGAGTTTGCGCAGTACCCTTACGTTTCCGCGTCGGAGCTGAAGCGGCGCAAGGAACGGCCAAGAAAGGTCAAGATGGTCCTCCGCGACTTTATCGAGGGTAATCGCCACCAACGTGCCGGGTCGTGTTTTCCCGCAAGCCCGGCGTGCTGTACTGACAACTCCGCTCTGACTCTGACCAGACAGCCTGTACAATCCCTCGTACGGCTACTTCTCCAAGCAGGCCGTCATCTTCTCCCCCGGCGAACCCTTCGACTTCGCCAGCCTCCGCGACGACCTCGCCTTCCAGTCGGAGCTGGGCCGCCGCTACACCTCGTTCGAAGACCACCTCGACGACACCGAGGGCGAGAACCCAACCCGCCAGCTGTGGCACACGCCCACGGAGCTCTTCCGCCCGTACTACGGCGAGGCCGTTGCGCGCTACCTCGTCACCAACTACCGCCTCACGACTTACCCCTACGACGACCTGCTCATCTACGAAATGGGCGCCGGCAGAGGCACCCTCATGCTCAACATCCTCGACTACATCCGCGAGGTGGATCCGCAAGTGTACGCCCGCACGCGGTACAACATCATCGAGATATCCGCCAGCCTCGCCTCCCTCCAGACCAGGCGCCTCTTGTCGACGGCCGAGTCGCGCGGCCACCAGGACAAGGTGGACATTGTGAATCGCTCCGTCTTCGAATGGGACCAGTACGTCCCCTCGCCGTGCTTCTTCCTCGCCATGGAGGTCTTTGACAACTTCTCCCACGACTGCATCCGGTACGACGTCGCCACCGAGGAGCCGCTCCAGGGCCACGTGCTCATCGACGGCGACGGCGACTTCTACGAGTTCTACGTCCACGACCTCGACCCCCTGGCCGCGCGCTTCTTCCGGGTCCGCCACGCCGCCACGGGGGGCGACTACCCGCGCCCGTACGCCACGAACCCTGCCCTCAGGTGGCTGTCCGGCAAGATGCCCTTTGCCGCCAACCTCTCCCGGGCCGAGTACATCCCCACCCGGCTGATGCAGTTCCTCGACGTGCTGGAGGAGTACTTCCCGGCCCACAAGCTGCTCGCCTCGGACTTCAACTCCCTGCCCCAGGCCGTGAGGGGGCTCAACGCCCCCGTCGTGCAGACGAGGTATCATCGGAGAATGGTGCCCGTCACGACGCCACTGGTGAGTCCGCCCGTCCAGCAAGACCCGGACGTAAAGTGCGCCATCCTCGTGTGCATGCCGTGCCGTGCCGTGCCGTGCCGTGTGCTGACAAGGCCCAGGTCCACCAGGGCTACTTTGACATCTTGTTCCCCACAGACTTTCGCATCGCAGAGGCCATGTACCGCGCCATCACGGGCAAGCTCACACGCGTCATGGCACACGGCGACTTCATGCGTCGCTGGGCATACGTCGAGGACACGGAGACGAGCAGCGGCGAGAACCCCCTCCTGACGTACTACAGGAATGCCAGTGTCCTCGTCACCGTCTAGGATTGCATGTCCCGTGGACCAAAAAAACACCATACTGGACACTTGTGCCATGAGAATAAGTCAATCGAATAAATAAATGAAATGAAAATCTCTTCTTCTCGCCGTGACGCACCATGCAAATCTAATCCCAAGGTATTCGCCGCCTCCCCGTACTTTTAAACAACTCGTCCGTGGCATTGGTAAATACACAGGCGCCCACGGTCCCATGAACAAGATAAACAAAGACACCAACACCCGCAATGCTTAAAGTCTCTCCACGAGCCACTTCGTCGCCGCGTCGACCGCCTCGTCAATGTTCTCGGGCTTCGTGCCCTGCCCCTGGCGCGTGGGCTCCTTGCCGCCTGACCGGCCGCCCAGCACGTCTGACACCACCGACGCCCATTGCTCGGCGGTGACGCCCTTGGACGCAAGGGCCTACGCGGCGAGGAAGAAGAAGAAGAAGAAAAAGGTCAGCCGCGACATCCATCCAGTTAGTTGACTTGACTTGACTTGGAGAGGGAACCTACAGATCCGACGTAGACGCCGTGCACGACGGCGCCTTCTTCCCGACTGCCTCCGAATATGTACACCGACTTGGACTTGTCCTTGGCCTGGAAGTGCTTCAAGACCTCCGTCAGGGCCTTGACGTTGGCGCTGATGGGGAGACGGCCGACGTAGTAGTCGGCGTCCTTCTTCTCCTCAAAGTGCTTGACGACGCAGCCTAGCGCGGCGCCGGCCTCGGCCTTCTGGCGCTTCTTCTGCTCGGCGACGACGGACGTCGCAATCTTCTGGAAGCGAGCGTTGAGCTCGTCCTTGGTCAGCGTGGAGATGACGAGCTGGCTGAGCTCCTGGGAGATGAGCTTGACGTGGGCATCCTTTGCCGGGCCAAAGGGCATGGCCTCGAGCACGTCTAGCTTCTTGGAGAAGTCGGCTGCTTCGCGCTGCACCTGGTGCGCCGCCTCGCCCGTGTACGCAATGATGCGGCGGATGCCCTTGGCGATGCCGCTCTCCTCGACGAGAACGAGGTCCTTGATCAGACCGGTCTGCTCGACATGCGTGCCGCCGCAGAACTCGACGCTGTGCTGGCGCCACTCCTGCTTCTTGGGGTCTTTGAGCAGGGTGTCGACGTCCATGCCGATGGAGACGACTCTCACGGGATTGGGATACGTTTCGCCAAAGACGGCCCGGACGCCCTCGATCTGACGCGCCACGTCCAGGTCCACGTCTTTGGAGAAGATCTTTGCGTTGCGGCGAATGTATTCGTTGCTGAGGGCCTCGATCTTGCGGAGCTCCTCAATCTTGACCTGGCTCTTGTGTGAAAAGTCGAAACGCAGCTTCTCGCTGTCCACCAAGGAGCCCTTCTGGTTGACGTCGTCGCCGAGAACCTCCCTGAGGGAGTGGTTCAGGATGTGCGTCCCGGTATGGTTATTGCGGATGGGAGAGCGACGAAGCTCGTCGTACTCGCAAATCACCTGGTCCCCCGTCGACAGCGCACCGTACTCGACGTAACCGCTGTGCAGAATGAAGCCGCCGTAGTTTTGGACATCCATGACCTTGAACTCGGCAACGTCGTCAATCACGATTCGGCCAGTGTCGGCAACTTGGCCGCCAGACTCGGCATAGAAGTTGGTCTTGTCCAGCAAGACACCAACGGCGGTTCTCTCAGGCAGGTCCTTGGTAGAGGTGTGGAACGTCTTTCCGTCAAAGATGAGCTGAACCTTGCCCGTGCTGTCGCCCTTGACAAACTTTGCATCGTCGTCTGTTCGGGCAACCTTTTGCTGGTCGAGGTGGGCAATCTGGTGAACATCAAGCTTGGCAAACGTGTCGACGGACGCCTTGACAGCCTTGCTGGCTTCGCGAGCCTTCTCCTTGGCAACGTTGACCTCATTCTCGTCAATCTCGAGGCCACGCTCCTCGGCCATGATTTGGGTCAAATCAACCGGGAAACCAAACGTGTCGTACAGGCGCCAGACAACATCGCCACCAAGTTTCTTGACACCGTCTTTGGCCGCCTTGGCCGCATACTTTTCAAACTGCGCCTCACCACGGTCCAGCGTTCGGGCGAAAGCCTCCTCTTCCTCGTCGAGAATTTCCTTGATGTCGAGCTGCTTCTTGACGAGCTCAGGGAACTGGTCGCCCATGTGAGAAACAAGAGCGGGAAGAATTTTGGAGAAGAAGCAGCCAATCTCGGCATTGAGGTACTTGCGCGCATACCGCACGCCTCTTCTGAGGATTCGTCGGATGACGTAGCCGCGACCGTCGCTGTTGGGGACGGCACCGTCCGTAATGGCAAAGGAAAGCGTTCGGATGTGATCTGCAATCACCCGATAGGCCGTGTCGATACCATCAGCATCGTCCTTGCCGTACCTATCCGAGTAGGGCCTCACGCCAGTGACTTGTTGAATCTGGTTGAACAGAGGGGTGAAGCAGTCGGTGGCATAGTTGGAGTCGGTCTCCTGGAGAGCGGAAACCATTCGCTCGAACCCCATACCGGTGTCGATGTGCTTCGCGGGCAGCGACTTTAGGCTTCCATCCTTTTGGCGATCGAACTGCATGAAGACGAGGTTCCAAACCTCCACCACCATGGGGTCGTCCTTGTTGACAATGTGAGCCGCATTCCGGCCACCGATTTTGTCGTAATGGATTTCACTGGAAGGTCCGCAGGGGCCCTGGTCGCCCATTTCCCAAAAGTTGTCCTTCATATCTCCGGGGACGATCTGATCCGCAGGCATGCCGATATCCAGCCACAACTGCTTGGCCTCCTCGTCGGGGGGCAGGCCAAGCTCCTTGTTGCCCTCGAAGTAGGTGGCGTACAGTCTCTTGGGGTCGAGGCCGTAGACTTTTGTGAGAATCTCCCAGGCCATCTCGATGGCCTCCTTCTTGAAGTAGTCGCCAAAGGACCAGTTGCCCAACATCTCGAAGAAGGTGTGGTGGTAGCTGTCCTTGCCGACATCGTCGAGATCGTTGTGCTTGCCGCCGGCACGGATGACTTTTTGACTATCGGCCGCACGCTTGAGGTTGGACATGGGATCGGACTTGTTGATGGTGCCGAGGAAGATGGGCTTGAACTGGTTCATGCCCGCGTTGGTGAAGAGCAAGGTCGGGTCATCGTAGGGGACGACAGAACCCGAGGGCACTGCACGACGTCAGCGTGGTTTGCTTCAACCGGTGCCATGGCGGGATGTGACGGAAGAATTTGTGTGCTTCCAATAGAAGAAAAAAGGGGGGGAATAAGAAAACAATACAAAACAGAATTCAGGCTGTGGTTGACATGGCGCAGCAAAGTGAATCGAGGAGGGGCAATTTGTTTGCGTACCGATCGTGTGGCCCCGCTTCTCCATGTAGTCAAAAAAGGCCTTGCGCACCAGCGCAGACGGCCACTTGAGCTCGCTCATGTTGGCGGATGATGATGATGATGATGATGGTGGTGGTGGTGGTGGTGATGATGATCGGCGCAGCTCGAAAAGTGCCACGGCCGAAGTGTGCAGTGATGCCGAGCGTGTCGCGCGAGACGTGTGGAAGCCCGGTGTGCGGACGTGGGGGGTTTTGTAGAAACTTCTACAAGAATGAGTCGAGACAAATGCGGAAGGAACCGAAGGTACAAAGGGGCCAGCAGTGCCAACGTCAGCCGCCATCGCCGTCGCCGTCAGCTTGACCATCCGTCTGACAGCGCGAGAGCCGCCACCGAGACCGACAACAAGCATCTGGCCTGTCTATTCTCGTCAATCAATCAATTCGTCAGTCGCTAAGTCAGTTTTGCAGTCGATGAGCTGCCACCCCAGTTCACCGGAGTCATCAGACAGTCAGGCTCGACTCGCTCTCTCTCGCGCTCTCTCTCTCTTTCCGCCGAACAAACGCCTTTGTTCGCTGTGCAGACGACGCTCCCGGCACCCATCAAGCAAGCCGTCGCGACAAAGAAAAAGATAAAGAAAATAAATAAAAATCTCGCCGGTTTCGCCAAGGCGCACCCAGTCCGCATCGGCGCCCTGCCTGTCGCTCGGCAAAGCACCTCGAACGTCCCCAAGAGCCAAGTTTCCTCATCGGCCGACGGACCGAAAGGCGTGCGTGCGCGTGGCGTGGATGCAAAGCAGACGCCGCGTCGCGCCTGTGCAGCCGTGCGGGAGGAGGTCAAGGAAACCGCAGGTCGTCTTCTTCAAACGCGAGCACGCAGCGGCCGCTGTTGAGGCAAATCAGGATGATGGTTCAGGGGAGCCCAGCCCACCTGCTCCCGCCCCATTTCGCCGCGTCGTCCGCCGAAACCCACCCCGCCCCAGGCGCCAGCCGCGCTGTTCCAGGGGCGCTGCCGCAGCGCGACGGCGGCAGCAGCCCCAGCGACACCGCGATGCAGCCGCCCTCGGTCCTCGGCAAGAGGAAAGCAGAGACGCAGGATAACGAACGGCTTTCCAAGCGCCTCAGCCTTCTCAATCTAGGTACGCGCCCCAGCTGTCCGAGGCAGTCCGCGTCTTGTTGCTCCTGTCTAACCTGGCCTTGTTGCAGAACGATCCGGCAACAAGCTCTACGTGCCCGTCGAGACACCCCATCTACCCGCGTTGCCCAGTGCAGCACAAACTGCCTCCCAGCCCTTGGAGCACATGGAACTGGACGACTCCAAACACAAAGTATACATTTACAACCTGGACGACGAACTATCTTCCGAAAGCAGCGACGAGGAGGGAAGGCTCGTCTTCCTGCCTGACATCCGGAAACACCTCCGCGAAAGCCGCATCCCCAAACAAGTCCTAGCCAACAGGGACGGAGAGCTCGCAGGCATGCAGCTAGTCCTGTACAAGGAGCCCGCATCCTTGTTGGTGCCGGAACACAAAGACGGCGCACCAAGCGCCGTCCTCGAGGCGAAGCAACGCATCAGGGAGAAGCAGAAGCTCGACCACAACGGCGCCTCAAGTGCCACCACCAGCCAAGTCGCTGACGAAGAAGCAATGGACGTGGACTGACACCATTTTGCCTCCCTTTTTTTTTTGTTCTTTTATTGTCCTTCATCTCGGATAACAGGCGTTTTTTTTTTTTGGAACTCATGCCACGTGTACATAATATGTTCTTGGTAGCGATTAATGTAGCGTGCAATATGGAATTTAAACTCCCCCATGTGTCCAATTTCGCATGCCGAGTATCCCAACAGCGCAGCCAAGGCCACGGGCATAATGCCAACGCTGCAAACAGCACATACAATCTACCAGTCGTTCTCCCCTCCGCCCGAGTCTGCCCACCTAAACGTAAAATCCAGCGTCTTGGCCCAGCAGTAGACACGCCGAAAATGAAAAACAGCAGCAAGGTCGTAAATCAAGAGGTGGGCCTAGGTAAAAAGACAAAAAAGACGTAAGAATGCTAGCGACCCAGAGGCGGCCCCGGAGGAGGCGCATACTCGGGCGCAGGATTACTCTCGGGCACCCTATGTGTCGCCGTCCGGTTCTGAAGAGGATCGATCTTGGAACCGCCCGGCGGGCCCGAGTACATGGGCGGGCGGTTGGGATCGTACGCCGGCAGAGGCATGTCGTTCATGGGGTAGACGTTTTGGTGGCCGGTTTGCTGGGGCGGGTAGTAGGCGAACTGGTACTGCGGCCACTGCTGAGGGTAGGTCGGCTGGTAGGAGCGACGACTAACGAGACACTGCCGGCCGGGTCAGTCAGTCAGTCTGGTTCTGGTCGTTTCCAGCTCCGATGCGGACACGGAGAGGGGGAGGGAAGAGGGGGAGGGCCGCTGGGCCACGGCGCAGGATGATGCAATGCGTACTCGGTGGTAAGCCAGCGGCTGGAGGCCCTTTCGGATGCGCGCCCTGGCGTGGTAGTACCCCCCGATGAGGTAGCCCAGGATGAGGGCGAAGATGACGAGGAAAATGACCCATCGCACGATGATGCCGGTCTGGGTGGAGGGTTGGTCAGTTAGCCTGGTGCGCGCCGCCGTCAAAGGGCCAGTCTGCGGACCTTGGTATGCCACCACGGGACGTAGAAAGTGTCGCCGTTTTCAGAGATGACGTCTCTCGCAGCCACGGCCATGGTCGCGTCACTTTGTCAATGTGTTCAATCGGCGGGCGCTGGTCGCTTGCTGGAGTCGAGGGAGGAGGGGGGAGTCTTGGGTTTCCGCCGGCGATGGACAGGAGATGAAGGATTTGTAGGGTGAGGGCGAGGGCGAGACGAGACGAGACGGACGTGAAGGAAGGCTATCGCAGGTTCGTTCGGCTACAGAGTCATATCGAGGCGGCAGCACGACGCCCCGTCCCCGAGTGGCTGTGCGGTTGCTTTGGAGGCGGTCTCTGGCACTCGGAGTCGCAAGATGAGAGGTGTCTTGTTTCACCCTGGGCGACGGCGGAAGTGCGAAGTGCTGGCACCACTTGTGGGGCGGGTCACGTCGACTCGTTAGTCAGATCCGTAACGGACAAGTTCGCTTCAATATCCGTGATACCAAACGACGGGTACCCATGAGATGGATGAGTTGTTATTATCCACCCGGCGGCGGTGCCTCTTGGCATCAAATGGTTGACTTGCGACGACTCGAGGTGCAAAGTCGGCTCGGCGGGCGGCTGTTGGGCGATGATTGGGAGGCCCATCAGTTGACCGTGCGTCAGTCCTCGACACAGTGTGTGGTGGTGACCTTTTGTGTCGAACGCGAATCGTATTCGAGGCTTGGATTGCCAAGAAACGCAGTGCACAATTGCGGTCAATTACTCCGTGCCTGATTACCTACCTAGGTACTTAATTACTGCCTGGGTACCCGGCAAGACGTGCGTGGCCTCGCCAACTTTCCCGAGGCTTATATAATCCTGCCTGAAGTACGTACCTACTTAACAGGTACCTAACCTATTCCGACTTGAGTACTCCGTAGGTACTCCCGAGTCCGTACTCCGTACAGAGACCAGAGACACGCAATCGCCATCTCGGCCAACCCTAAAACCTAATCTCCAACCAGACACGTCTCGCATTCAATTCATTGCTTGCACCCGCCCACACGGTACTTAATGTCCGCCAGGGTGAAGGGTGAAACGGACCTTCGGAAAAGTCGGCTCTTGCTATCAACCGCTTCTACAGAGCACCGGCGCGGGACCTCTACCAGTTCAAAGTTTTACTCCAGCAGCCTTGCAGGATGCTCGTGCTATCCCCCCCCCCCCT